>NC_141160.1:103540848-103840848 GCF_053477565.2 Lygodium microphyllum
TTGTAAAATGATGTGCATATTTGTCAAGATAGAAAACCTCTCAGCAAGCTTTTTGTCAAAAGATTTTATTGTGCAAATGGTTAATTGCCCCACTTTCTCAACTATGCAAAAGCATAATCTGTAAGACTGTAGCTCATAAGCAAAATATACAAGACTCTAACTCAAAAGCTTTTCAGAATATGTTGCTTGTACAAGGAGAGCAAATCCAAGTAACAACATTGATACAATGACAACTAAGCGTATCGAGAATGAGAGAGCTCTAATACGATGACAACTAAGCGTATCGAGAATGAGAGGGCTCTAATTATACCACATTCAAAATTTGATTCAACAACATGGCATTAGACTTGAGAGAAGGAGAGCTTGATCAATTGAATGACTAGGGCTAGTCATAATGAATGCACGAAAGTGTGGTTTCATTAGTTGAAAGTGGTTGTATAGAGCACCTCATTACTCAAGTAATCAATCCTAGAAGGATAAAAAACACCTATTGACAAGTTCCGATAAGTCATGTTTCGAAGTGTGTCTATATTAGGAGTTGAGAAATGATTTGCATATTTAAATAGTTGGCATTACCTAAATCACATCATATTTATGTTGCAATCCATTTAGGGGACACAGTAGTTAATTTGATTCACTTATTTACTTGATAGTTGTTCAACATTACTTGTATGTACACAGCTTAAGCATGAGGTATTTTGCATTAATTTAGAGAACCATTTAGCCCCTACCCATCATGTGAAGGCCAATGTCATAATACCACAAACCAAACCCTTAAACGTTGTGGTTGTGTCAAGACCAATGTTGTAATACCACAATCCAGTAACATAATATGTACTAAATGTTGATTGAGTACTCGTTCACGTGAAGTCTCATGCATGTGTACCATCATTGTCTAAGCTTAGAGTGCATCACATGATGCCACTGTGCATTTGCTTTCAGGATATGAAAGATTGAATTGGATTGACAAAGATGTACTGAAGTAACATCTTAGGCATGCAAAACAGCCACTGATACTGTTTTACATTGCTCAAAACCTTCTCCTTGAACAAATGCCCAACACCTGACATGAGGCTAGGGTACATTTAAAGCACTTGCCAAGAACTTCTGTTCTCCTGCAGGAAACACACTGAATGTTTTGGCATGCTATTCTTCAATTCTGTGTACTTGGATAACCCTAAAACATCTCTACTCTCCTGCTCTTGCAGTAAGGCGTGAAGATGTTATGATCCCGAAACTCGAACACGTTCTAACCCTTGGTTGTGCAAGCTTCTTATCACTACTTTGACAGCTCCAACAACCCCAAGATGCTGCATAAGAGGTGCTATGACACCATTGGTTTGACTATTGGTGGCATTAGAAGATGTGTCCAGCTGCACCCCGACAAAAAATGCAACCTGCCAACAGCAAGATCACAATAACACAACAGAGTGAGCACCATATTTGCAATCCAGATGATGAAAGGCAGATTGCAATCACTTAAGCCTAGGATGCTATCGCAAGAGAAGCTATGTTCAGGAAGCATGCAATTTAGCTTAATATGCAGAGTCTTAACCACCCAAGTTGACTGCTCAAATGTGATGGGCTTCTTAATTTGGATAACAGACAGCACAGCGAGACTTGGGCTCTAGCCTCTTAGTATTATCGCAAGAAGATACTTATAGTGAGGAAAAGGGGCTTTTCTCCCTTGTCTTTCCTTAATATAGTGTTCAACAGCATGAGCTTCTGTGATGTGGAGGGACCATGTACTTAACTAAATGCAGTTGGGGGCTGCCGGCCCAGGGTGCCTCACAGAAGCTAATGCTGTTGTCGAAGTTGACGTGTTGGAGCTACCATGGGAATTTGAACAAATATAACTATATTTAGCTTCATCCCAAGGCACATAGGGACATTCAGCATACAATAAGAGAGCAATAATTCAAGGGGACATGCAGTAACTACATCGTGTAAATTACCTTTCCCCTGCTATCCCGCACTGGAGCAACATGCAATAGATTCCAAAAGGAGCTTTTGTCTTTCCTGTCAATTTCAGGAGAGAAGGAACCGCATTAAGAAGAACACTTAAAGTGCAAGAGCTCATTGGATTCAGAAAGAGGACCTCAAAAAAGCATCAGAGCTCCAGCCTTCACAGGCAAGAAGAGAAGCTCTACCTGTAATTCAGAATGCGAACCGTGCATGCCTGTTCCTGTTTGATACACTCTTCAATCTGCCAGCAGTGATTGCAAATGAAACATAGATGCAAACAAATTGTTAGCACGATAGAGCAGAGCATGTTAAAACAGATGCTTAGTGCAATCATCAATGCTGCAAGTCTCGAGTACAATAGGCATCGGCCATAATACCTGCCGAACTACATTGGGATCTGTGTCTGGTCCCTGCAAGAATGTACAGTTGCGACCAAGGACTTCATCTCTACAATATCCTGTAATATCACACAGAGAAAAAGACCAATACCATTGAATCAGTGGCACACTTTTTTCCATCAAGCTGAGCTGCATGAGTGGTCGTAAAGTGACCTACATTTAGGGTTAGGGCAGCTGAGTCCTATTTATAGGCCTAAACAAGTGCAACACAATGCATCCTCAAGCACCCAGGCCAGCATTAGACTGTATTATTTAGCTTCTTACCACTCAATCTCAAGAAGGGATCGCTGGCGTAGACAATGGGCATGCCAGGAAGATGAGGGTTTGATCTGCACCATGCCAAAATCTTTTATAAGCATAATAGCTGATAACGGCATAACTCCTGCGTAATCGTCTTCAAAAGCACAAGTAAAGCACATAGAATGATGCATACAGTACAAAGCTTTGCTGGATTCTTTTGAGGGCATGAGTCAAAGGCGAGCAAATCACATTTTCACTGTGGGTATCCTTGTTTGTCCTACAAGTCGCCTCACAGCTCTTCTGTCTCCTGCACTTTAGAAGCTTGCCAACCAGAGAGTGCAGCACAGTGGCAGGCTTACACTGGAAGGCTTCACAATGTTGTGATGTTGGCCACATTCCTGCGAACAATGATGTTAACAAAGTGCAAGGTGATCGTCAATTACTCGGCTCCACCATGTCCATATATTAAACCAATATATCTGTTCATTGTAGGCCTCATTCTGCCAAAGGACCAACTAAGCCATCTGACACTTACCAGCAACACTTCTATCCTTGGTACATGTAGCCCGAAAACTGCCCAGTGCTTCAGCATCCAAGCATGTTGCAAGTGAATACTTGCCGCAAAATGGCTTCCCACAGGACTCTGATGTATTTGCAGCCGTGCAAGTCACGCCCTGCAAGAATTTTGACAACGATGGAGCAGCATAACAAGGCAGAGGAGACTGGACCCCAACAAAATGAGCTACTGTTCTGTCTCCCTTGGAGAATATAGGTGCCATATGCAACTCGGTCCAGAAAGGCCAACCCTGCTTTGTGTAATTTAGTATCACAACATGGCATCCTCTCTCTTCACAAACAGCATCTCTGATCTGCAGCACCGTCCTGTGGTCGGTATCTGGTCCTTGGAGGAACTTTGGGTTCCGACCCACGACCTCTTCTGCGAGGTAGCCAGACATGTTGAGGAACCCATTGCTTGCGTATACAATAGGATGGCCTGGCATGTGGGGATCAGTAATCACAAAGTTGTGTTGGCAGACCTGCCTAAGCACGTCGAAGAGCGTGTCATCATAAGTCTCGGTGAGGGATCTCACGACTGACACCAGGAGCGTCGAGGCTGATGCCTTGCACAAAGCCGGCGGATGGACTGCAACACCCATATTCCCTGCTTGCCAACAGAGAATGGCAGTATGTGGAGCATAGAAATCCCTACCAGGAAGGGGCGCAGCAGCTGTCTGCAACGGAGAGAAAAATGATCGGTGGAAGATTCAGGACACCAAATGCATTGAAACAGATGGTATGAATTCAATAAAGGTCTGGGGGTATTCCAATTGTAATTATGATGATGATTCAGCCATCAAAATGCATTGAAACAGACAGTCTGAGGAGAATTAAGCTGTGGGAATAATCCAATTGTTATGATGTTAGCAATCAAAATGCATTGAAACAGATCATGGTAAAAGCTTTGGGAATGATCAAATTGGTCTGATTTGGCCAAGTTTGAAGATGGAAGGAAAGTCGGATGCAAGAAGAATGAGTATAGCCAAATTGTCATGGCTTAGCTAAATGTAGGAAAGCCAGATGCAAGAAAACATGCATTTGCAACAGATGGTCTGAACCCAGGTAAGCTCTGGGAATGGTCCAATCGCTATGATCTTGCTAATGATCCAACTGTTATGATTTTGCAGAATTTGAAGATGGAAAATGCAGGTGTAGCAGCTGAATTTGAAATTGGAGACCTGAAAAACCAGAGCAGGTGAGCAACAGATTCAGAGACGAAATGACTTACTGGCTGATATGATACCAATAAGATTGATCAGAATAAGCAGGTGAGTAGTCTGTCAGGGGAGACAAGCTGGTCTGGTCTGCAGCAGGTAAAATCCAACAGGATAGTGAGTGAGCACTCCTCTCTCCAATAACAGGCAGCTCAAGAAAGAGCAAAAGACCTAATGAGGCAGTGATGACATTGCATTGAGAGAAGGCCCGAAGGGGGGGGGGGGGGGGCTGCGCGCTCTTGTGTGTGTAGGGAAGCGCGTTTTTATGCATAAATTACTGTAATTAAAACGCAGAGGTGGCAGCCTGTGCTTATCACAATCTCCCAACCCACAACCCACAACCCACAATCCTACTTATATGGCCCTGCAAGCCTCTTCATGGCCAAAAAAATCTCATCAGCCCCCCCCCACCAAAGTGGTTTGAGTGTGTGGGTCTGTCCATAGGTGCGTGAGTTTCCAAGTGGTTTGAGCGTGTGGGTCTGTACATAGGTGCGTGAGTTTGGACCTTCACTACATCCTTTAAGCATCTTTCAAATTTCAAGCCTTCTCAAAAAAAAATTTAAAAGAAGGAAAATGCTCAATGTTAAGTAAATCTATAACATCTTAAAAATCTACAAATGCAATTCTATTGCTTTTACAATTGGTAGATCTAAAGTCATCCTAGCCATTGATGCAGTGAAAGTGTTCCGCATAGACAATTTACTACTAGGAAAAGGGAATAAAAATTGACTTGAGATCATCCACGGTGGATTCACTAGTAGTAATAAGGAGACGTCACCTGCGTGCAAGAAATATATGAAAATACCCCTTATCTACCCTCTATTTATGGGACCTTACCTTATAAAATGTACATTTCTTCCCTTAAATAACCCTCCTCCCTTACACTCATGTGGTACCATACGGTAAACCCTAGTGTACCCCTCGGGAGATCATCCTAGCACTAATCTAGTGATAGAATATTCCAAATAGAACTCTATCATCCTAGCACTAATCTAGTGATAGAATATTCCAAATAGAACTAGAGTGCTGACCCCATTTCTAAAGCGAACATGAGTGAAAATCATCATGCATAGATCTCCAGCGTAATCAAAATTTATGTTTATCGATGTGTGATACATCATGGTTTTGTTCTGTCAAGAATATTATTTCATAGTAGCAACAAAATCAAACTAATTACCACATCCTTGGCAAATGAATGCATGCCCAAAAACATCCCATTGTTGATATGGATTGAGAAGGCTATTTGGCTTTGCCCTCTAGATTACGTGGTCCTTCAGGATAAGATATCAACGCGAAAAGCTCAACTAGCTTATATAATTAATTCAAAAAGGCTCTTGGGGATATAGCCCATGTCACACCCTATCCATGATGGGAAATATCCTATTAATAATGCAATCTCCATTGTCAAAAAAAATAATTTCTAAAGGGTCAAAACAACCAGATATTTGTGCTAAAAGTTAAGACTTTGAAAGAGAGAGCAATGAAGCAATTATTGTCACCTTTAAAGGTTGGTTCAACAAAGACAATTTCTTTTCTTTCATCAATATAAGAATGCCAATAATGTCAACTTGCTCACATATCTTGAGTGAACCAAACACGTGCTAGAGAGAGTAAGCTTGTCATGAAACGTTAAAATCAAGACATAAGTATGCTCACCAATAAATGGTAAGAAAGTTAAACTTATTGCCTTATGTATTAGACCTACTCCATTGAAATCATTTAATGTGTGGGATACTTATCCTTATAACATCTTGAGATATCATGCAAAAAATTGTTATGTGTAGGCTTCTTGAATACGAACTTGAGTTGCCCTTGCCAATCTCTATCAACATCATCTTCTTAAGCTTGAGACACCTTGAGCATTTTTAGCCTCTTGTGAGCTTGAGACAAGAGAATCACTCTCTCAATTCTTAAAATCACGAGAGAGATGCGCATGCCTATATGTCCCATACATTAAATTAATAAACATTGAGGCTAATCACTCTTTAGTCTAATCTCTCTCTCTCTCTCTCTCTCTCTCTCTCTCTCTCTCTCTCTCTCTAGTTGCTTTGATGTGCACATGAAACATGAAGGGAGTGTATTGTGCATAGTATAACACCATCATTTATCACACAAAGCAACTATGCAATTGCTTCCTCAATTTATGAGCGAGATTTTATTAGTTGCCATACTATCACACATCAACTTTGCTTCACTTATAACCACACCTTGTAACTAAAGTGAACCTATTGCATTGCAACTTTTTTTTGCACATAAGAAAATCGTGTGTCATAAGTAAAAATGCACTTACTACTAAGGTTCATATTTGGGCTTGACATATCATTTGTTAATGGTCACTAACAAATAGTGCACTTCTTGCTTGATGGCATATGTTTGAAAATACATAATTGAACAATTGCCTTTCAAAGGAGACTTAATTTACTCACATCTCATTATAAAGCTTGTGATGTGCACATCATAGAATATAGCATGAAAATTGTGATTCGTCTAAAATGACAATGGGCTACACGCTATGTGGTATGTGGTAAACTTTGCATGATCTAGATGGACACTATAGTGCAATACACATATGTCATGCAAGTTATAGCCTCTCTATAAACTTCACAAAGTCATAAATACTCACATACAGAGGTCAATGTGAGATAAATAAGAAGTCCATATCTAAGAGGAAATGTCTCAAGTCTCAAGGTCATTGCATGGTATGGTCTAGGAGAGAAAGGAGCCCATATCTAAGAATAATCCCTCCATTCTTGGATGCCATTACCAAAATGCATCTAAGAGTTTGTTCTTGAAGAATACTTAGTTTCTTAAATGCATGCACATGTGCATGCACACATACACAAACGAGGGGAGGGGGAGGGCTAGTTTGCCTCATCATATTTCTCTAGGAGTCTTGTAGCCGATGTTACATTGTAGGTTCTAAGTTAGTAGTAACATATGCATCTTATACGTTGGCCATCAAGCTATTATTGGATTGATCACTCTTAGCTTTAAGCTAACTATGACAAAGTAATATGTTGCAATTTTAAAATTTGATTTATATAATGTATACTAGCATTCCATGGGTGTTTCACTTGCACTAAATGCTTGGTTGCTTCATGGCCACAAAGCCACAAGTGAGGTTGCCATGCGGTTCGCTCAACAATCCATTTCTCCTCTCTCTCTCTCTCTCTCTCTCTCTCTCTCTCTCTCCCCCTTTTCTTCTCTTCCCCCTCTCTCCCCACTTTTCTTCTCTCTCTCTCTCTCTCTCTCTCTCTCTCTCTCTCTCTCTCTCTCTCTCTCTCTCTCTCTCTCTCTCTCTCTCTCTCTCTCTCTCTCTCTCTCTCTCTCTCTCTCTCTCTATTTTCTTCTCTCTCTCTCTGTCTCTCTTCATTCTCTCTTTAATTTTCTTTTCTATCTTTTAATTTTTTTGTTTCTATTCTTTTATTTTTTCTCTGTCTCTCTCTCTCTCTCTCTCTCTCTCTCTCTCTCTCTCTCTCTCTCTTATATTTTATCTTTTCTCTTTCTTTAATTCTCTCTCTCCATGTGTTTATATTCTCTCTCTCTTCTTCCTCTTCTTCTTCTCTCTCTCTTCTTTTCTTCTCTCTTCCCTTTTTCTTCTCCCCCTTCCTCACTTTTCCCTCTCTCTCTCTCTCTCTCTCTCTCTCTCTCTCTCTCTCTCTCTCTCTCTCTCTCTCTCTCTCTCTCTCTCTCTCTCTCTCTCTCTCTCTCTCTCTCTCTCTCTCTCAAAGTATATGAAAAACTATCACAAAGAGTTAAATTAATTTTTTAAATTTTTAATTAACAAAGGAGTAAAAATAGAAAAAAGGGGGGGAAAGTTTAAATTTGAAATAACACTATAAGATACAAACCTCATATAGATGTTCAAAGCGATGCAAATGTTCATAAACAAATTTGCCCCCATCATTGCTAAAAGCGTCTCTATAAAATCGTCGTAGAAAACATCGCTATATGCATCACTATTTGAGTCACTTTTGTGATGCAAATAGTGATGGTTTGCGATGTAAATTGCGATGGCAATAATAACTTGTGAAGAGAAATTAGTGACGCTAATAGCGACGGTTACAAAGGAAAAAAAATTGTACATATAGCACCATGTGCTATATAATATTCTACAAATGAATTACATGTTGGGTATGCAATGGTCGTCAAGATGAGAGCAAAATGTACTTGAACCCACAAGACTGATACATAGAATAAGTACAAGACCGCTGATGAAAACTCATGACATTACATGGAACCATGGAGAGAGAGGAGAGCCAAAACTAATATGAAATTCTATCTGTAATTATCACAAGATACGATTTTATACAAAAGATGATAAGTGCATCTAAGGAATAGTACATGGAAGATGCCTACACAGATCACAAGACCAAAAAAGAAGAGGGTGTACGCTCCATGAATCCAAGTGCAAGCTACAAATCCTCGCCATCAGAAAGCTCATCCCAGCGCAAAGGAGCATCGAAGAGACTCTGCAAAATAAACAACTACACATCAGTCCACCATACAAAATGCATTTTTAAAAAAATAGTAACTACAGACAAGAAAGATGATTGACTTACTCGGCCGTTGTGTTCGTACAATCTATCAATGAGTGCAGTGAGACTGTGTCTGATGCCAGGAGGCATATTTCACGGTGAATTCCATGCCACGGTGGATTCCGTGAGGTTTAACGATGGATTTCGTAAACTTTGTTGATCGGGGCTCATACACAATGTGGATTCTTTGTGCGAGAAGTTGATGGGGACGCCTATCCTTTTCGGGCGTTTCATTAATTTAGTGTGTACATGGGTGATTCCATAGCAAGTGATTCCGCAAAATACATATTAAATTAATAAACGTTTATGAGTTTAGAGTGCGCACTCGTGATAAATTAAGGTTAGGATTGATTTCTAACCAGTTGATTTATTTATGTAGCTGAAGACTGCTAGGTATTCACTTTTGTCGGTTTAATTGTATTATTTTACTAACGATTGTGAATGCTTCAGTTGATGTGTAGAGATGGCAATAGTGGCGGAGAAAAGCATTGGAGGATAGCGTGTATTCGAGTTATCACTTATATTTTGATGGGCGCATACCTTAGGCATGGCGCCTATATTTTGTCGCGCCTATTTATTAAGGCATTGGATATTTATTTATTATTTTGTATGCGCATGGGCGCATGATTATGATATTTGTATTTGGACATTATATTGGGTATGCCTGACTCTTTGGGCACCCGCCCATTAGCTTTATTTTATTTTGTGCTAAAGCAAACTCAAAAGCCAAAAGCATGCTATTTTGTAATTTGGGCTATTATTTGAGCTTAAAGATGATTAATACATAAAATACATGCTTTGTGGAGCGCTCACACAAGGCATGGGGGGGAGATTGTACTCAATTGGTCTCTTGTCCATGTCGTGCATGCTTTCTACCTTGAATTTTGTGCAAAAAGTAGAGTTCTTTTATTCTTGGGAACCTTTGGCGCTCACTACGCGAGCATACAGTATCCAATCTGTGCACCAGTGGTATCAGAGCGAAGCTGAGATCGAGAACTTCCAATCGCTACCCATCTTGCACGAAGGTGGAGCTCCTGGAACGATCGAGCTCTATAGTCAGTTTCATCACGAACAGTCGATACGAGTGGATTCCTGGCGGTCAAGAACCTCTGTCTACAGCCTCTGATCACGAAGGACCGGCCAGGGGAAGCGAAGGACCACGTCAATATCTCCCTATTCAAGTTGTTTTACTCAGACAAAACAGATAAGATTCATCTCCTTCATAAATTTTAAAAGCTTAAAAACTAAGCTTTTAAAAAGCTTAGCATCACAAATTTGAAAATCGGCGGCATCAGGATCTTCACGCCGTGATTTTTGGTGTTGAAAAACGCCCCCCCCTAAAAATTTGACGTGGAACTCAGATTAAGCTCCAAGCTTAATCAACAAAGTTACAAGTCATAAAAATCTTCAAAGTTGGTCAAGTTTCTTAAGTTCTGTAACTCTGCAAGTTCTGCAAGTCAACAGAGGTCAAAACTGACTTATGCCAAAAACTCCCATAAGGACTGTTCCTGCGTAGAAGCACTGAACTGCAAAGTTATTCCCTGGAAGACTCTATTCGCATAAGCAGACTTGCTGAACCAGTTTCAACACACGCAGAAGGTCATACGCAGATTTTACGAAGACTTCAAATCCCGCAACCGCAAAAGTCGAAGACCGTGAAAGCCAAACAAAAATCTATAAGCCTTGTACACTCGACTTTGAGCTATGCTCATCCCGTTAATTGGATTTTGAGAGTGTGAGGTCTTTTGGATTTTTACAGGATGACGGAACAAAATATGGATGATTTAATGGCTGAAGGCGATCTTCCTGAACCTACGATGGAACAAAAGTTGGATTTAATTATGATGCAGTTGGATGAAGAATGAAGAGCCCGGCAAGCCTTGCAAGCTCAATTGGCCAATTTACAACGATTGACTACCGACAAAGATGGACCACAACCCAAAGATCTTATCCGACGAACCATCGATGCGACTCTCGAAGCTCAATCCATCCGCAAAGAAACAAAGATAAGTAAAAGAAATTTCAAATTTCGTACTTTCAATGGAACTCAAGATGGAAAAACTGTTCTTGCATTCATCAATCAGTTTGATGATTACTTTCATGAAGAGACATATGCTGAAAAAGATAAAATCAAGTGTATCACTAATCATTTAGTGGATAGAGCATCTCTTTGGTGGACCGTGGTTCGTAAGAGCATAGATTATCCTACTACCTGGGAGAGTTTCAAAAAGAAGTTTATGCAGAATTTCCTTCCTCCACAATTCCATGAAAAGGCCATAAAGCAATGGGACCTTCTTCAGCAAAGAGATCGTGAGCCTAAATCCCAGTACACTGAACGCTTTTGGAATGCCTTACTCCAACTACGCATGCTTGAAGACGTACCTGAAGCGACTCACAAGCGCAAGTTTATGTCTGGATTACTCGGGTATTACTACACTGAAGTCAATCTGTCCAAGCCTGCAACTCTTGAAGATGCAATTTCTTTAGCTCATGACACTGAAGACAAGCTTCGAGGAAGAGACAAGCGTCCACAACAATTTCAAGCAAATGGTAACTATGGTTCTAAGCAATTCAATTCAAATTTTAGAAGATTCAATCAAAGTCGATTTCCTTCATCATCTTTCCGTAAGTCTTGGACAAAACCACCTTCTTTGCCATCAAATACCAATCAAAACCCTAAGCCATCCTCACAGCCAAATCCTAATATTCCTAGACTTCCTGCCATTGCAAACAATGTATCTAAAGCCAAACCTATAGTGTGTTACAAATGCCATCAACCTGGACATCTAGCAGCCAATTGCCAATTGAAGAAGCCACATGTCCATATCAACTATCTTGGAGCAGTGGAAGATGAAGAACATGAGGAAATGCCTGACTTTACGGAAGATGAGGACGACATTACTACTCCTTCGGATACTTTACTAGGCATGCCAACTCCACATTCTTTGTTGACAATGAAATGTTTAGTGCATGGAAAAGAAAAGATTATTTTCAATGATGATGGTAGTACACATGATTTTATTTCTGCAAAGTTAGTGAAAGAATTGAAATTACAAATTGTTCCTACACATTATCACATTAAAGCAGCATTCTTAGGCACAAGGTATAATGGAACACAAGAGGTGCATGATTTAGAAATTCAAATTGGTGAATACACTGAAAGAAGGAATTTTCTAGTTGTACCATTACAGTCTAGTGATATTATCCTAGGTATGCCTTGGCGTCATCAGCATAATCCTGACGTAGATTATTCCACGCATTCAATTAAAATTCATTTTCAAGGAAAACACATTACATTGTATGGTATGCACGCATCTAATAATTTTCCACTGCTTACTCATACTCAAGCTAAACGTGCACTACGCAAAAGTAGTAAATCTTATCTAATTTGGGTGAATGAACTACAAGCTAAAGAAAAACATATGCACCTTAGGCATAAATAATTCCTTGCACAATTTAAAGATTGTTTTGCTAAAGATTTACCACCTGGACTACCTCCTTTACGTCCTAAAGACCACAAAATAGATTTAATTCCTAGTACACAACCACCTTGTAAAGCACCATATAGGCATAACCAGATTGAACAGAAAGAAATTCAAAATCAAGTTGAGGAATTATTAAACAGAGGATTAATTAGACCTAGTAGTTCTCCATTTGGCGCACCTATTTTGTTGGTAAAGAAGAAGAATAATACTTATCGCATGTGCATTGATTATCGTGCTCTAAATAAGATTACTGTAAAGAATAGATATCCAATTCCTAGGGTAGATGATCTTATGGATAAACTACAAGGTTCTGCCGTATTTAGTAAAATAGATCTTAAATCTAGTTATCATCAGGTGAGATTAGATAAATTTGATATATTTAAGACTGTATTTAGAACACAATTCGATCATTATGAATTTCTAGTGATGCCTTTTGGATTGACTAATGCACCTACTACATTTAGTAGAATGATGAATCGCATATTTTTGAAATATCAGCATTGTGTTATAGTATTCTTTGATGATATCTTGGTATTTAGTAAAAATGAGAAAGAACATTATGAATATCTGTCTTTGGTTTTCAAGTTGTTGAAAGATAATCAATTGTATGCTAATTCAGAAAAAAGTGAGTTCTTTCAAACAGAAATTGAATATTTAGGTCATATTGTGTCATCAGAAGGTATTAAGGTTGGCCCTAAGAAGATAGAAGCAATATTGAACTGGTCTATACCCAAAAATGTGCATGAGTTACGTTCTTTTCTAGGTCTTGCTAGTTTTTACAGGAAGTTTGCGCGAAATTTTTCATTACTTGCTTTACCTTTGACTAAACTTTTAAAGAAAGGTATTGTTTATCATTGGTCTGATAATCAACAGAAATCTTTTGATTTATTGAAACATGCATTAACCCATGCTCATGTATTACAACTACCTGATTTCAATAGACCATTCTTTTTAGTAGTTACTGATGCTAGCGGATCTGGAATAGGAGCCGTACTTATGCAAGATAATCATCCCATAGCCTATTCTAGCTGTAAATTAAAACCATCCGAACTTAAATATTCCACATATGATAAAGAATTGTTAGCTATTGTACAAGCTTTAAGACAATGGAAACATTACTTAATGGGTTCTAAGTTTATGATTAAGACTGACCAACAAAGCATTAGACATCTTCTTAGTCAATCCCAAATATCTGACCGACATATCAAATGGGCAGCCTTTATTCAGAGTTTTCATCCCCTTATTCAATACCAACCAGGAAAAGAAAATGTAATAGTTGATACTTTAAGTAGAAGACCGACCATTCATAATATCTCTTTCACATCATTTGATTCTCTAACTCCTATGAAAGATACTTATCATCATGACATTACTTTTCATGCTGATTGGAATAAATTAGTTGGAAATAACTGGATTCCTATTGATTCACTGTCTTACAATGATGGATTCATGTTTTATGAAAAGAGATTATGTGTTACAGTTCTATTTAGATCTTTTGTTTTGAATGAGATTCATTGTCCTCCATATCAAGGTCATAGAGGTATTATATCTACTTTGCGTACATTGACTGAAGATTTTTATTGGCCACATATGGACACTGATGTATCTAACTTTGTTTCTGAATGTTTGGTTTGTCAAAGAGTTAAGAGACATCATGGTAAACATTATGGTTTACTTATGCCTTTAACTATTCCATCAAGACCATGGAAACAGATTTCTATGGATTTTATTACTGGTTTACCTAATACTAAAGCTAACCATGATATGATTTGGATTGTTGTAGACAAGTTTAGTAAACAAGCATATTTCATTCCATGCAAGAAAACTTTAATAGCATCTCAGGCAGCACAATTGTTTTTGAAAACTGTTTTCACTAATCATGGATTACCAAAAGTTATTATTTCTGATCGTGATTCTAGATTCTGTAATAACTTTTGGATTACTTTATTTGCTAACCTAGGAACAAAGATTGATTTCTCATCTGCATTTCATCCTGAAACTAATGGACAAACAGAAGCCACTAACAGTACTATTTTAGATCTTTTACATGCTTACACTATTTCTAAACCACAGACATGGGATACACATTTGCATTTACTGCAGTTTGCATATAACAATACACCACACACAGCCACAAAGAAAGCACCGTTTGAAGTGATTTATGGTTATGGATTGTCTACACCTGTTGCATCTTTATCAAATAGAATTCAGAGTGCTGATGATATTGCTAACATGCACGCTACTATTTTTGATGAGGTTAAAGACATGATTGCCAAAGCCCAGCAATCATATACAAAACAAGCCAATAAGAAAAGACAAACCATGAATTTCAAAGTTGATGACTATGTGTGGTTAAGAATAGAAAAACATAGATTATAAAGTGTAGATAAACACCCAGTTGTGAAATTAGCACCTAGATTCTATGGACCATTCAAGATCATTCACAAAATCAATGACAATGCATTTAAGTTAGAACTACCACCACACTGGAAAATTCACAACACCTTTCACATTAGTTTATTACGACCCTTTAGAGGCCAATTACTTGTACACCCTGTTTATGAAAACCCACGTTTGTTAGATGAAGAGACTGAAATCCTTGAGTCTGAAGCTATCATAGATACTGACTTTATGACCACTAGAACTGGCTGTAGATATTCTAGATATTTGGTCAAGTTTAAAAACCATCCTGTTGAAGAGGCCCAATGGATGCACGCTAGAGACTTAAATGCTTTCCCCACTCTGTTAGCTCCACATTGAGCTAATAGCAATTGAGGACAATTGCTATCCCACCCCGGGGGTATGATGCCAGGAGGCATATTTCACGGTGGATTCCGTGAGGTTTTACGGTGGATTCCGTAAACTTTGTTGACCGGGGCTCATACACAAAGTGGATTCTTTGTGCGAGAAGTTGATGGGGACGCCTATCCTTTTCGGGCATTTCATTAATTTAGTGTGTACATGGGTGATTCCGCAAAATACATATTAAATTAATAAACGTTTATGAGTTTAGAGTGCGCACTCGTGATAAATTAAGGTTAGGATTGATTTCTAACCAGTTGATTTATTTATGTAGTTAAAGACTGCTAGGTATTCACTTTTGTCGGTTTAATTGTATTATTTTACTAACAATTGTGAATGCTTCAGCTGATGTGTAGAGATGGCAGCAGTGGCGGAGGAAAGCATTGGAGGATAGCATGTATTCGAGTTATCACTTATATTTTGATGGACGCATACCTTAGGCATGGCGCCTATATTTTGTTGCACCTATTTATTAAGGCATTGGATATTTATTTATTATTTTGTATGCGCATGGGTGCATGATTATGATATTTGTATTTGGAGATTGTATTGGGTATGCCTGACTCTTTGGGCGCCCGCCCATTAGCTTTATTTCTATTTTGTGCTAAAGCAAACTCAAAAGCCAAAAGCGTACTATTTTGTAATTTGGGCTATTATTTGAGCTTAAAGATGATTAATATATAAAATACATGCTTTGTGGAGTGCTCACACAAGGCATGGGGGGAGATTGCATCCAATTGGTCTCTTGTTCATGTCATGTATGCTTTCTACCTTGAGTTTTGTGCAAAAAGTAGAGTTCTTTTGTTCTTGGGGACCTTCCGGCGCTCACTACGCGAGCATACAGCATCCGATCTGTGCACCAGTGTCTCTCTACATATCAAGTCTCCAAGCCGGTGGAATCACGATTTGTGGTGGAGTGTTGCAAACAAAATAGAATACAACTATTAGAAATGCAATTATTAGTATAAGTGATATTGCAAATAAAAAAGTGAGAGGAACAAAAGAAAAACTTACAAAGTCCTCCAGATAAGTCATGTGGCCGCCACTCCCCAGATGATGCACAACCCCTGCCTCCAATTGGCTGTCTCCCGCCATTGCTATTGCCAACGTCTTGGAGAATTTGTAGCCTCCTCCCTGAGTCTCTGCTAATCATTTGCATCTAGCCATGGGTTTTGAGGTTCCACTCTTGAGTGCCTTACATGCATCCAATCGTCTATGTGGCATGTATACACGCATACACTCCATCCACCCAATGGAAAACCTCTCTACCATGGTAGGTACCGGAAACTCCTTGTGCAAGGATGCCACTATATAGTCCTTGCTCCCCTTAGGAATATTCTTCCAATAGTCCAAGTCATTGTGCCTAAAAACTTGTTAGCACAACTCTCTCATTCGAGACATTACCCTTCTCCCCTCATTATTCATAATCACATCACCTGCCCTATCATCTACGAGGTATCCATACCCCTCTGGGGTACATCTAAGGTGTGTCCTCTCCCACCTACGACAACGCTCCTAAACATAACTAGGAGACCCCTGTATATCTGGTGTATCCACGGGGATAGTATCTCTCGGAGTAGCACCCATAGGGGCGCCACCTACGGACGACTGCAGCAAAAGTCAGGGTCATTGGAGTAGATGTCCCCACAGGTGTGACAAATCCTGGAGGTGACACATATCCACTAGAATGATGAGGTGGAGACATTGCATCAATGCCTCCACAATACCCACCTGAGCCGCCCTCTCTCGAACCTGTATGAAAGCGAGGAGTAGCACCCCGATCTAAAGCCCCTAACCGCGGGCTCACAACATCCACATCTCTGCAACACCCCCTAGAACCATTCCCTTCGTCCAAGCCCATTCTAGAGCATCGACCTCGTGTACTGGAAATCACAGCATCAGAGTGTGCCAAAGTAGATCTTATGGAACGGCCCAATGACAACTCCTGGTCTACCATATCTCTGAATCTGGCCATATGATCTAGAGACATGTGTGTAAATATCTCATGGAGATCTCCTGCAACTCCTCATCGCTCATTCCTCAACTTATCTTGCTCTCCAAATATCATCAAAATGTAACCTGCATAGACAGAAAATAATGTTAGCATAATCAATATAAAGATTTAAGTAAAGCACAGTAATATAACCTTGAAAAAAATGATGCTACTTAAAATGCATATTCTAAAGTACCCTTAAAAGTGATTCATCAATGAATTAAGCAGGCATATGCAACAAGTATGACCTAGCCTATGGTCCCATGTCAATCTCCTGGCACAACTCCGTGTACATTGAAAGGTCTATAGATAGGTCACCATAGAAGGATGAGCCCACTTCGTTCTCAAAGAATTCCTGGCCTCCTATCTTTCTATCATCGTTACCCGAATTTACCTCCTCTATACGCTCCAAGCCCTCTTTGACCTCCACCCTCCACAATATCGACCCCTCCACCTGCATACTCTTCTCATCTATGCTAGGAACATTGCTTTCATCATACACTCTTACACTCCGAGGAGCTGATGACACAACATACCACCATCGAGGTTGTTGGGGGTTTGAATAGAAAATTACCTATTCAAAATCACATATAAGAGTGATTCAACATTTGTGACTGTTTTGTGTTATTACTTTTTTTTAAAAAACATGTCATGTACATGTTCACAATGGGCCAGCATGACAAATGTGTGATGCAGATCCATCCATCTTTTCTCAGAATCTATTTCCAAAAATCCAAATAGACCTTGCTAAACGATTGCCCCAGCTCCTTCCAATACCACTTTAAACCACTGTACATCGAATATAATCATGGAGCTACGATAATCCACTGAGATAACACTTTGCAAGTCCTCAAAATAAAACATTTCATCTATATTTGTATTTGGATCGATGGCTCGCCATCAGCTCTCTTACTCGAACTTTGCCATGACACCACAATTCATTGTGGAACACATTTTATCGATGCGCTCAACGTGGAAATGACGCCCGCGCAACTAGGCCACACTATAGATTTTGTAATGTACATTGAAACAGTTAGATTAGTTGTCACATATAAAATCTAGATATGATAGCTTATAAAACATGTAATCACCTTCAGACTATATCCCCTCGAGAATTTCCACTCCTCAAGTAGAGACATCCATCCCTTCGCGAGAAGCTACGATCAAAGCTCCATGTAACCATTGCATAGACATAAACCACGGCATCTCCTCCATGCCCTCAGGATGGCACGTAGTGCATCAAAATTTTGATTGTGCTTCTTCCCGATCTTTCCTGGCATCCTCATACCTAGCAAGCCACGTCTCCATGGATGCATGATGCAACATACAAAAATGATTCACTTTGCTCTCCATTGTAGCATCCATCCTTTTTTCTATCCCATTTCCAACCACCACATCTCCAATCAGTCTATCATCATCCTTCAATGACCATAGCATATTGTTGTTTGAATCCATTGTTGATAGCTACTGTGAAATATGCACTAATGCCTCTGACACTCGCCGACCTTCAGCCATGCTATCTTTTGGCCGAAGCTCGTTGTCACACAAAGCCTTTCAAGGTTTTCATGAAGTGCTCTAAGAAGAATATCCATCGCGTATGAATGAGTCCCGCAATCTCCACTTCATCTACAAGATGCACTAGAAGGTGAGTTTGTATCGTGAGCATGCTAGTGGGCAGGTACTTCTCAAAGAGACAAACCATCTTCGTCGCTCCCTGCCGCCTTACGAATTCAATAGAGGATGTATTGATTCCTTCTGTGAGATCCATTGCACTAAATTCGACAACCTATAAATTGCCTTGCACATTTCTGAAGTGAGGCATGCCATAATTGTGAGCGGTAGTACAAACTACCACAAATGAAGAAGCATTACAAATACCGACTAAACACGAAATAGAAAAATATGCAGGCCCCTTACAATCAAGGTCAATACAAACTTGACATATCTTATGCCAATCATGGGATTTTAGCCTTGATAGTTAGTTGTCTTTAGAGAAAGTGGATCTAAGGGAATGCATCATACCCGTCGGGGTGCCAATAGACCTGATAATTTGTTTCACAATGCGCTCTTCTTTAGTGGATAGAACCCAAGGAGCACGAGGTAGTTGCAAGCGACCATCAGCGCTTGACTATGGCCAAAGTGCCTCCATTCGTGCCCCTGCAGTGTCTCTCTTTCTTGTGATATGGTCCCATAATAAGCTACCCACATTCTTGAAAATACACATGGGATCCAAGAATGGTTGATTTGTAAGCGGGTCCAATACATCAACTCATAGAAAATCAAGAACCATCGTATTCCATTTGGATGTGATTTCATGTGGACTATTTTCAACTCATACAAGCTTTGGGCGTTCATTCATGCTAGAGGTCATCCAAGAAAACTTTCCCTCAATTCATGACCCTCTGGAAAGAAAGTGGTGTGTCCTTGATATACTATCTTCTTCATGGTTCTTCGTGACCTTCGGGAGTCTAACTACGGCCACACAATAGACATGCATGATAACCTTCGTGACCTTCGGGATTCTAACTATGGCCCATACAATAGACATGCATGATAACCTAAGGTAACCAAACCTATCCCAAAACCCCTATTGAATGAGTCATGCTAGATATCACTAATGAGAATGGAAGCCTACTTACATGAGTACTCCATGAATCCTAAAAAGTCATGCATGGTCCACATAAGAATGGCTCGTATATTGGTGGACCATCGACCATCGCGCTTGCTCATATCTTCCACGGCGACCCCCTCCCCCCACAAAATCTTGAGCTCATCAACTAATGGACAGAGTTAGATGTCCATATTCTTGACTTTGTAGCTCCTAGTAAGGAGCAAGCTAAGGATCATGTGTCCTTTCTTTGTAGAAAACCATGGTGGGATGTTGTAGTTAACAAGGACTACATGCCACACACTGTAAGAAGTTGAGCAAAGACCAAATGGGTTCACGCCATCCATATCAAGACTGAGCCGAAGATTCCGTGGCTCTCATGCAAAGCCTAGAAAGGTAGAGTCAATGTGGCTTCATGTGCGTGAATCTGCTAATATTCATTGGACTCCATCTGTGGATCTATTTTGTGCATGCCACGTTGTCAAGCTTGCCATGCCCAATGTACGAAACATGTGATGTATACGTGGTATAAGTGGAAAGTGTTGACCTGAGGGATGGTTTTCCCTTGCAAGTCTCGTCGATACCTATGAGCATCGCACTTTAGACATGTCTCCATAGTCCTGTAGTCTCCTTGAAATAGCACGCAATCGTTGACACATGCATGGATTATGTTGTGGTCCATGCCAAGCTTTCATGTAGGCATCGCATTTCCAGGTGGTAATATATGATACTTTAGTAACTTGAAAAAAATCATAAAACACCTTGAAAAAGCACAAGTGTTTTTTATAATGGAGTCAAAAAGATCAACAGAGCGTACATAGAATGCACCTGAACAACTTGGTCACACTCACATCGCTCCACCCATATTTTGCTTGCACACTTAGAAGCGCAAGCACAACATCTTTAGGCGAGATACTTAATATCCATCGTATAATGGTATGGATGCTTTCTCTCTTAGCGGATCAAATAACTCAGCATCCATGGGCATCAATGCATCAATCATTGCCTCCATCTTAGGCTCCAAGATTGGAGGAAGGTCCGAAAGGCTGACTGTCTCCTCTGGTATTAAGGGCGTAGACTGAGTCGTGCCTTCTAACTAGTGGATTGGCTCAAGTACTCCATCTATTGCACACCCACGAACTCTTCTAACTGGTTGCAATAGGTGCATTCCTCCTTGGGATGAGGTGTCACCTCCCTGTATAAATTTAACGGGCACGTCTACTATTTTTGTATATGATGTTCAATTAGTTTGTGAATGTAAGCATGATGGATACACACTTTTCTTACCGTTCGCTCAAAGTTTAAGATCGCCTGATCAATGATCTCCGATTGGAACTCGTTGAAGCATCGTATGCATTCTATAGACAAGTGACACTTTCGTCTTATTGCTAGCTTGCATTGAGAGCAAGGACACGTGACACGCTGATTTAAATATGCCTCGTGATCTTGGACATCACGATCATCATCATTTTCCATTTCGTCTATGTTATGACAAACAACAGGTTTTTGTTCCCCTCATTTATGATCTTCTTTCGTTTTAATCTCTAATCCTCTTTCTCTCCCTTTTCCTTTATTTGTTTGCCTCCCTCCATATCTCTTTTTCCGTTCCTTTTCTCTCCATGTCCTTTGTCTTTATCTATACCCCTTTTTATTTCTCTCCCCGTCCCTCTTTCTGTTTCTCTCTCTCTCTCTCTCTCTCTCTCTCTCTCTCTCTCTCTCTCTCTCTCTCTCTCTCTCTCTCTCTCTCTCTCTCTCTCTCTCTCTCTCTCTCTCTCTCTCTCTCTCTCTCTCCCTTTTTTATTGACCTCCCTTCCTCCTTATTTATTTCTCTTCCCACCTTTCACATTCTCTTTCTTTTTTTCTTTTTTTATTTGCCTCCCTTCATCCTTCTTTGCTTCTCTCTCCCCACTCTCACTTCTTCTCTCTTTTCCTTTCCCTCCCTTCTTTTCTCTATGTCTTTCTCTCGTTTCCTCTCCACTCGCACTCGACGCATCTCGTTCAAATCAAAATCAAAGATAAAAAATAAAAAACTCATAAAATAAGGCATTGAAAGGCTCTCTCTCCCCACCCCTCTTTGTGCCTCTCTTCCCCCTCTACCATTCTCTTTCTATCATTGCATTCTCTCTAATTCTCTTGTTGTTTCCATTTTTGTCTCTCTTTCTCTCGCTCTCTATTTGTTGTTTTCTTTATCTCTCTTTTTCTTCCTCTTTTTCTTTCTCTTTTTGTCTCTTTTTGTCCCCTTCTCTTTCTAGCTACTCTCTCTTTTTTTTTCACTCTCTTTACTTCACCCTTTATCCACCTCTCCCTTCACTCTTCGTTTCTTTTTTTCTCCCCCCTCTCTTTCTTTCTCTCTTTCTCTTTCTTTGTTGCCTCTCTCTTTATTTCTCTCTGCCCCCTCGTTGTTTCTCTCACTTATTATCCTCTCTCTCTCTCTCTCTCTCTCTCTCTCTCTCTCTCTCTCTCTCTCTCTCTCTCTCTCTCTCTCTCTCTCTCTCTCTCTCTCTCTCTCTCTCCTTCTCCTTCTCTCTTTTCCTTTCTTTCTCTCTCAATGCATCTCTTCCTCGAGAAAAACAAACAAAAGAAAAGAAGAAAGCACAAGAACAAAGCAAGAAGAGGCAATGTACCTATTGCAAAGGCTTGAGGATGGATTCTTTGTCTCTTCTTCGTGACGTCCGCTCTTTCTCCCTCGTGCACTTCTCCCTCTTCTTCGCATACGGCGGTGGCAGCGGGGTGAGAAGCTCTCATTCTCTCTCTTCCTCTCCCTCTCCCTCCCAAAGCCATGATCTCTCTCACTCTCTCTTTTGCTCTCTCTTGAAACTGTTTGCGGGAAAATGCCACACTCAAGTTTTTAGCACTTGTTTTTTCTCAGAACGGTGTTGCTAGTAGCATCACAAATGCGACGTTGTTAGCCACACAAATAGCGACACCATTGTTTTCCATCGAAAATGACCATCACTATTTGCCCATTCCCTTGTAGTGGAAAAGGAAATGAAATTTTAAACTAAAAAGTTTAATCTAAGTGTGTGTGTGTGTGTGTGTGTGACTTTTGATTTAAAAAGGGGAGGGAGAAAGAAACTTTTGTAAAAAGTTTGATTTAATCAAAAAAGGGAGAGGGAAGAGAGAGAGCCCACATGTGAGAGAAAGGAGGGGTTTAATTAAAAAGGAAAGTGTAATGAGCAGGATATATAGGAAAAGAAGGGAAAAATACCAGTCACCCTAACGGTATTTGAGGTTAAGAGGGTTAGGTTAGCTATCATGCATTAATCAAGAAACTCTCTCTTTAGCTTCACAGCTTCCATGGCTTCCTTGCTCTTATTTCTCCCTTTTTGTCTTTTTCTCTCTTCTCGTCACTCTCTTTCTCTCTCTTCTGCATTCTTTCTTATCTCTCTTAGGTCATGTTAGGTTCACTTCATTATAGTTGGTATTAGAGCTTCAATGTTTGATCCTTCTTCTCTCTCTCCTTTGGATTTAGTTTCTTTTTAGTCTTAGGAACCCTAGTTACTCAGGTACACATGTTCACAGGGAGCACTTAGATAGGCTAGTAGCCTTTCTTGGAGTTTTAAATAGAGCTTTGACTAAATTTGGAGGCAAGCAGACAAAGATGGTAGCTCATTTTTATGCTAAAGCTCAATTTTAGATGTGTATTACCCAAGGAGGGCACTTAAGACTTGGAGGATGGCTTAACTCTGACTACTTTTTTCCAAATGTGAGTTTTCCTCTTCTTCCTCTCAGTTTCTTGAAAGTTACAAAAGACTTCCAAGCCTTTTCATTGTTAAGTCCACCCAAGGTAGACGACACCAAATCATCATCAAAAACGAACCTCCTGCCCAAGAACTCTCTAGATCTTCCTCCTCTCTCTCCTTGGGCTTGAGTGCCATCTCCCGCTACTTTCGTGACACTGTGGGCAACCTATAGAGCACCCATGAGCTACACTCAACTAGATAGAGCCTCTAGAAGCAGCCCTGCAAATTTTGGTGCATTTTGCACTGAGTTCCTTGGCCATTCTCCTCCTTCTCTAGGACTTGGCACTAATCTCCAGCTTCATCCCCCAGTTCTTAGCACCCATTTGAGCAAGGTTCAGCTTCCCCTTAACTAAGATATCTAATCTTGGCACTCTCTTGAAACCCTAGAGTGGATAGCATCAATGACAACCATGGAACCTTCACTGTAGCTCAAGCTCTCTTGAAAAATCAGCATAAATGGAAACCTTCCACCACTCCTTCAAGCATGTATGAGGTATGTCTCATAGTTATTGACCTTCATTCATGCTAGTAAAAAGTGGCACCACTATCTATACGGTAGCAGATTTAAGGTGAGAAGTGACCGTCGAGTGCTCAAATACTTCTTAACATAGCCTAATGTGACTTCTAAGCAAAGCCAGTGGGTGCCAACTTAGCAGAACTATGATTCTGAGATCACTCATACCCATGGGAAGAACAATGTGGTGGCTAATTCACTCTCTCATATGCGGGTATGCAAAGTCTCATTGATCACATAACTTCACAATGATTGGATAGAGGAACTTCAAGAGGCCTGCTTGCTTGATGCTGAATTCAGTCCTATCTTTCAAAATTTACAGCAAGGCACTATGAATGAGCACTCTCCATCTCAGCTCAAAAATGGTCTCATTTGGGCACATGTCCAAATTGTAATTCCGCAAACCTCCTCTTTCACACAATGGATCCTAGAAAGATGCATTCTTCATTGGTTGCTGATCACCTAGGGGTGTTTAAAACCTATGATCACATCGTAAAGAGTTTTTATTGGAGAGGCCTATGGAAAGATGTTAATGACTTTGTGTCTTGGTGTGTGCCTTGTCAATAGAATAAGGAGAACAACCTTAAGCCGAGTGGATTATTGCATCCATTGCCCATGCCCAAATGCAAGTGAACCCACATTACAATGGATTTTATCACCGGTCTACCCACAACCAAGAAAGGTTGGAACAACATTTATGTGATAGTTGACATGCTCACTAAAGTAGCCCATTTTATCCCCACCAAGTCACAATTTGCAGCATCTCAAGTGGTTGGTCAGTTTATTATGTATTAAAGTTGCATGGGTTACCACATGTCATAGTGCATGACCGGGAAACCAAATTCATGAGCCATTTTTGGCAAATAGTTTTTAGCTCCATGGGACGAAATTTGCTCCATCTACATCCTATCACCCCCAAATTGATGGTCAAACATAGCGGGTTAATAAGTGGCTTTTGAAGCCTACTTGAGACATTTTTGCCACGATGTATGGCATGTCTAGGATTCATGGCTTACATATATGGGCTGAAAGTACACTTCACAAGCTCCATATTGACACCTCATCATCCTGTTCGGAGCTCCCCACCCAAAGTTATGACTATTTTTCTACACCAATCATGTTCCAGACAACATACTGTCTACTTCATCCAGGGCCTTAATTTCCATGAAATGGTGGTCTGTCTCTTGTGTGGGCCCCCCTTTATGATGCCCATACTACTTATGCCTCTATATGCCTCATTTCACATGGTACTCAGTCCCCTCTCCTCTACTTGTTTCCCTTGTATTACTCCACAGAGTAGTACTCTACTGCCCCTTTTCCTCCCCATTCTTCTTTTGTTTTTGGGGACAAAAACTCTCTGCATGGGGATATATTGTAACGAGTGGGATATACGAAAAAATAAGAGAAAAATACCAATCACACTGATAGTATTTAAGGTGTAAGAGGGTTAGGCCAGTTATCATGCATTAATCAAGAAACTCCCTCTTCACCTTCACAGTTTCCATGGCTTCCTTCCTCTTCTTTCCCTCTCTCTCTCTCTTTCTGTCTTTCTCTCACTCTTTTTTCTCTCTTTTAGGTAATGTTAGATTCACTTCATTACAGGAAAGGAAAAGAGAGAGAGTGATTAAACATGAGAGAGATGGGATTTTAATTAAAAAGAGGAGGTTTGGAAAAGGGGTAAGTTTGGGAAGCCCTCTAGAGGTTCAGGAGAAGAGAGAGATAGAGACTTTTGATTTAAAAAGAGGAGGAAGTTATTTATCTCTCTCTCTCTCCTTTTCTTCTCTCCCCGCTTTTCTTCTCTTTCTTTCTCTCTCCCCCCTCTCTCCTCTCTTTTCCTTCTCTCTCTCTCCTCTTTTTTCCTTTTCTTCTTCTTCTTCTCTCTCTCTCTTCATTCTCTTTTTACATTTTCTCTCTCTCTCTCTCTCTCTCTCTCTCTCTCTCTCTCTCTCTCTCTCTCTCTCTCTCTCTCTCTCTCTCTTGAATTTTATATTTTCTCTATAATTTTCTCTCTGTGTTCATATCCTCTCTCTTCTTCTTCTTGTCTCTCTCCCCTTTTCTTCTCCTTCTCTCTCCTCTCTTTTCCTTCTCTCTCTCCTCTTTTTTATTCTCTTTCTCTTTTAAATTTTATATTTCCCTTCTCTATTCTCCCCCTTCTCTCTTTTTCTTCTTCTTCTTCTTCTTCTTCTTCTTCTTCTTCTCTCTCTCTCTCTCTCTCTCTCTCTCTCTCTCTCTTATCCCCTCTCTCTGCCTTTTATTTTAGTTTATTTTCTCATCTCCCCCTCTCTCTCTCTTTATCTCTCACATCAAACATAAAATTATCTCTCTCCTTTTCTTCTCCCCCTCCTCTATTTCCCTTCCCTCTTCCTCTCCTCTTTTTTCCTTTTTCTTCCCTTCTTCTTATTCTCTCTCTCTTCATAAATATTTAAAAAATCTCCTCTCTCTCTCTCTCTCTCTCTCTCTCTCTCTCTCATTTTAACTTTCCTCTCTATAATTCTCTCTTTATGTTCATAGTCTCTCTCTCTTGTTTTTCTTTCTCTCTCCTTTTCTTCTCTCCCTGCTTTTCTTTTCTCTCTCTCTCACTCCCCCCTTTTTTTCTCCCCTCTCTCCTCTCATTTACTTCTCTCTCTCTCTCTCCTCTTTTTTCCTTTTTTATTCTCTCTCTTAAATTTTATCTTTCCTCTCTCTCTTTTTTTTTCAATTTCTCTCTCTTAAATCTTATATTTTCTCTCTCTATAATTCTATCTATCTCTCTCTATATATCCTTCTTCTTCTTCTTCTTCTTCTCTCTCTTGCCCCTTTCTCTCTCTCAAAGTATGTGAAAAACTATGCCAAAAAATTTAAATTAAAAAAGCTTCTAAAAATATTTGATTAAAAAGAAAAAAAGAGAAAAAAGGGAGAAAAGTTTAAATAAAAAAGCTTAATCTAACACACACACACACACACACACACACACACACACACACACACACACACACACACATACACACACAGAAACTTTTGATTTCAAAAAGGGGGAGAAATAGATATTTGTAAAAAGTTTGATAAACACACACACACACACACACACACACACACACACACACAGAGGAGGGATTTAATTAAAAAGGGAAGGGGGAAGAGAGAGGGAGTGATTAAATTTGAGAGAGAGGGGGTTTTAATAAAAAAGGGGAGGTTTCGGAAAGAGGTAGGTTTGGAAAGCCCTATGGAGGTTCGCAAAACTACAATTAAGATAATATGGTAGTAAGATTGTAAAAATATACAATTGATGGTTTATTGATATTGTAAATATGTAGTGACCCATTATGGTGTGTATGAGCATCCTAATGTAAATGATAACATATACCATACCACATTATCATACTTTAACCTACACGTAAATTTTGAGTCCAAAAATGCCCATTGCCTTAGTGCTTTCTCTATTCTATAGTAAGTAATACACCTCTTTACGAATACAACCATAAATTCAACTCCTACAACTCTTGACCTTGCATCCAATATACGAATTCTTTCTCTCATCAATTAGATACTCAATTTACTGATTGTCCTAACATCATTAGTGGCTTTGATGACTTTATTAAAATCTAAGACTCTCTATCTTTGTCCTATATGCCATCTAAAGAATGTTAATATAATTGTGTGTGTGTGTGTGTGTGTGTGTGTGTGTGTGTGTGTGTGTGTGTGTGTGTGTGTGTGTGTGTGTGTGTGTGTGTGTGTGTGTGTGTGTGTGTGTGTGTGTGTGTGTGTGTGTGTGTGTGTGTGTGTGTGTGTGTGTGTGTGTGTGTGTGTGTGTGTGTGTGTGTGTGTGTGTGTGTGTGTGTGTGTGTGTGTGTGTGTGTGTGTGTGTGTGTGTGTGTGTGTTCGTTCCCCCTTGCCTCTAGCCGTCTTCGAACCATTAGTGTGTACTTTGCATCAATTACCTTCCATCCACTTCTAATAAAGGCCTTCCTAGCATCATGTTGGATTTGTCTCTCAGCTCACCACTGTTCATCTCAATCTAGTCTCTAGGAACTGTCAAGGCATTGAATTTGCCTCATTTCATCTACTTTGCCTCGTCGATTGTATGAGATCCTTATTTCTAAACAGATGAACATTGTCTTATCAGAGAAGATTGAGACCATGATAGTTCTTATGACTTTTGCATACGAACATGGAGTTGTCATTATATCATCATATCTTGAAATTTATTGGAGTTATTCATGTTGTTAGAAAGGTGAAATTTCTCTTAATGTTTTAGCATTTCCTGTTTGTTGCTTAAATTACCTTTAGGGTTTTTATGGGGGAAGCTGAAACAAGAGGGGTTGTTCTACAATGCATAAGGAAAAGGAAAGGGGAGGAGGTGGTGGAGTTATAAAATAGCACATCATGAAATCAAAATCTAGATAAAAGCTTGATTTTCATCCAAAGCTATCAACTAAATGACTCCTCCATCGGACCCCTATACCTAACAACATGAGCTATGCTTGTATTAATCTAATCACCCATTTGGAGATTGAATTGCAACTAGAAAGCTAGAGCTATAGCCCAAACCATATAAGCATATACATTAGCCGAAGTATGCTATATGTACTCCCATGTATTACAAAGTAGAATTGATTTTCTCATGGAAGGAAGGAGAGTAGCAACATGGCAAGAGATCCAAATATTGAGGAGATCAATTAAGAATGCATGAAGACATTCGTATGACACGACTAAAGTGATAAAGTGAATTACACTGAATGAGAGCATAATGAACTTTACTAGTATTTTCTCAATGCATTTACCAAAGCCAATTCCTAGGAGAGTAGCAACATGGGATCCAAATATTGACAAGCTCAATGAAGGATGCTATAATGAACCGGGCATACGTGAAAATACCAGTCACACTGACGATATAAAAGATGTAAGAGGGTTTCCTTAGGCATCACGGAATTATCAAGAAATCTCTCTTCCATCTCTCTTCAGCTCTCATGGCTTCTCCTTCTTCCTCTCTCTTTCTTTCTCTCTCTCTTCTTCATGTATTTCTCTCTCCTCTTCTTCTCCTACAATCTTTCTCTCTCTTCTCTCCCTTAGTTAGGCTAGCTATGTCTCCTTTCATTACAGTTGGTATCAAAGCCTTGTCCTTCCTTCTTCTTCCCTTAGATTTAGGTTCCCTTACAATTCTTTACAGTTAGAAAATCCTAGTTACACAGTTCCCACAGGTACACAGGGAGTACTCATACAAGCTGTCACCCTTCTTGAAGACTATGGTAGCCTTTCTTGGAGAGCTAACTGGAGGTTTGACCACATTTGGAGGCAGAAGGGAAGAATGGCAGCTCGTTTTTACTTCACATAGCAATTTTAGGGATGCCTCTTCCAAGAAGACCCCTTTGGACTTAGGGAAAAGACTAACCATGACTGTCTTTTACAAAAGTGAGTTTTCCCTCTTCTTTCTCTCAGGACCCTCAAGCTGCCATGGAAGCTCCAATCCAAAATCTTGCAAGATCTCTCTCCCCCTTCTTCTTGGGCTTGCATGGCACCTCTAGTCACTTTCTTAAGACCTTGGGCTCACCTTGGAGTACCTGAGTGCCACCCCATACCCTTTTGAAGTCTTTTTGGATGCTGCCTTCAAGTTCGTCCTCTTCACACGACCTAGTCTGCCACCTCCAAAAGGACTAGACAATGCAAAGTCAATATGCGGAATAGTAGAGCCTCTCCTTCGAAGATATGCCGTGGGTTCTTTTCATCAATTGTCAAAAGCATACATGCATTATTTTTTATGTGACTAAGGGCATATTGCACTCTCCAGAGTTCTCGCTTGTTGCGAGACCATATTCTCCAGCAAGTTTGAGCTCAGCATGTAGATGCTCCTTCTCATAGGGCCTATGAAGGCCCAGGGCTGCCCTTGTAATTTGTGGCTCTCAGAGCCACAGCAACAGCATTACAGAGTCGAACACACTAAGATTAGCAGGTAGACAAGTCTCTTTGAGCACGGAACATGAGGCGGATTCATAGCTCTCCTCCACCTCGAAGAGGCGCAGCACTAGGTGGAGCGTGCTTTCCTTCTAGACGCTGTAATCTGCCAGGGTGCGGCCATCCTCCAGTTGCTTGCCAGTAAAGATGAGCCTCTACTGGTTGGGAGGGATCCCTTCCTTATCCTGGATCTTAGCCTTGACATTGTCAATCATGTCAGAGCTTTCCACTTCAAAGGTGATGGTCTTACCCTGTGAGGATTTTAACGAAGATCTGCATGCCACCACAAAGCCTCAGGATGAGATGCAACGTGCTCTCTTTCTGGATGTTGTAGTCGGCAAGAGTACACTAAAGACCCTTCAAATTCTTGTCCCGGGAGCCTTGGGAGTAGGCACAAGCTTCAACAAGTGTGAGCCACAAGCCATTGAAGGCTCCATACGACCACGGGCTGCAAGAAGGAGGACAACCATGAATTTCTTAAAGTAGGCATCCACAACCTCTTCCCCAAGCTTAAGCAAGGTATGTCTCATGGTTCTTGGTCTCTCTTCTTCAACCACTTGTTGCTGAGCCCAACCTCTTGCTTGGAGAGATTAAAGAATTACATGAATTCTTTTTTAGGATGAAGCTATGGATCACCTATTGATTGCCTTCTTCCATTATGCACTTCTTGAAATGCATGCATGACTATGCACACTTCAAATTTCTTTCCTATTGGCTGAGGATTCAACTCCTAACCTATAATCATGGTTGATCTTGATTCTTGATCATTAAGCCAAAAATTGTAAGAAAGGGTAAGTGATGCAATCAATGATTCACTAATTTGCACAGGTAACCCCTTTCCCCATCCCATTTTCCTTATTGATCATGCATATCATGAAAGGCCCAATCCTCAATTTGTAAATGCATATCCTGCTAGTTGCTTAATAATAAATGTCTTCCATGTATATTCTAGGTGAGGAAAAGTCCGATGCCAAGTGAGGTGGCAAGATAAAAGAGGGGTGACCCCCCCCCCCCCTTGCCATCAAAGACCCTAAAGGGGTGCACAACCTGGCCCGGGGGGAGCTTTGCCCACCTCTTGATGATCTAGAGCCCAAAATTTGTTTACAAGTGGATGTACTCTAAATTGGTGGCCCAAGCCCCAATCATTGACATCCAAGCAGCTTGCACATATATGGATAGCAAATGTATGACTTGATGGATGCATACACATGTATTGGAAGAGAAAATGTATGACTTGGTGGATGTATGATGGCTAAATGCACATGTGTTGGCAGAGAACATGTATGACTTGATGGATGTATGGTGGATGTAAGAAGTGGGAGATAGGTGTACCCTATCTTAGCTCTGAAAAGTCAATTACAACAAATTTTGCATATTTATTGTGAGAAATATTTTTGTGTTGCCTCATAGAGGGGATCAAGTGCTCCATTTCGAATTAAGAAACTTGGCGATCGAAGCTTCCTAGCACAAGATATTGCAGTTTTGTGACAGGGGGTCCGATGGGCTGTACCTAGTATGGCAAGTCATAAGGGTAAAGCCAAGTCCCAGGAGGACTTCCAACATGAGATAAGAGATGCCCGTGCATCTATGAATGATCCCAGCTTCGCCCAAGAGGATCGTGAAGACATGCTTGAAGAAGTTGCCCCCGAGACGGACCGTTTTGCTATGCTTAATGACACACTATGCCAACATGAGACCCATCATGTTGAGCGGCATTGAGAGCTGGAACACCGCCATATGGAGATGGAAAACTACCAAGATCAGTGTCATAGCAAGATGATGGCTAATATGGACTTGCTCATAGAGCGCATGGGCATCGTCATCTCCACCCTCTTACCCTCCTTGGCTTAGCCCAAGGAGCATGGTCCTCCCCATGAGACCAACTGCCCTACCCCCTTGGAGATGGGACGTGGCTAGCAAGGATTTGGTAGCACCCATGGTTTTCCCCATAGCACCTATGAGCTGGGCGAGCCCTCTATGCAGCATGATGAACCCATCCTCCCCTCACCCATGACAAACCTTTCCAGCCCATCCTTGGGACAGCAACTCCCCTGTAGTGGAAGCTATATGCAAGGGCAAAATGCAAATTTTGGGCAGCTTAGTATGCAGGGTGCACATGGGCAGCATGCACATGCTAGTTTTAGGCAGCAAGGCCCCAATGTTCAATTTGGTTTGCATGTACTACATGGGAAACATGGAAATTCTAGGTAGCAAGGCCCTAATGCAGGTGCACATGGGCAGCAAAGCCCTAATAATCAGTTTGGCCCACATGTAAAGCATGGGCAACATGGCACCCATGGACATTTTGGTCAGCAAGGCATGTATGGACAACAAGGTATATATGGGCAGCATACAACACATGGCATGCATGGGCAGTAGGGCCCAAATGAATTATGTGACAAGATTGGCTTTACTAAATTTAATGGGCAATCCTCATCCCCGGTTGAGTTAGAGGAATGGACCTCTAAACTCGAAGCCTGCTTCCTCATTTACCCTCATACCGATGAGGCCAAAATTTTATTTGCCTCCCTTCACTGGGAGGGCTTTGCCTATGCATGGTGGAGGTACATTCATAGGGCAAACCAATAGTTTTGTGATTGGGAAGATTTCAAGATGCACATGGTTCAAGTTTTTGTCTCCCTGGTAGAGAAGAAATGTTTGGCAAGTCAATGGTATCATTTTGACCAGCGTAATCTCATCATGCGGGAGTATACTAACCAGTTTATGAACCTGTCCATTTATGTGGAAGCTGTCAGTGATGAGGCCAAACTACATAAATACGTTTATGGGCTGGATTTGAATCTCTCAACTGATGTAATGGCTCAAAAGCCAGCAACCTTGTTTGACACCATAGAGTTGGCTAAATGGTGTGGTAGGATATACCACTGCAATGAGGGCATGCAATCCATTTTAGGACAGCAAAGATACCCCATTAGGCAGCTCCCATATGCTAGAAATTATCACAACAACAGTGCATTGAATGGCAGCCCCAAGATACCAACTTATCCCACTTTTAATGCTGAGAGAAAACATGGCAGTTTTGGGACAACACCTTTGCCCAAAGGTGAAACAAAGTATGCTGAAAGTAAGACTTGGAATGCCTTAGGTTCAAATGGCCAAAGATTCATTTCCCCAAATGTTGTCAAGGATCAAAAGGCTAAGGGTTTATGCTTTAAGTGTGGGGATAAATACGCGTCCGATCATGCGTCCCAATGCCCATTTAAGAATGCCATTGTTAGGTTTAATAGCATGTATGTGTTTGAAGATTGTGACAGAGTGGATAAGGACCCACATGATACACCACTAATGATGACACATGCTGAAAATGTAGAATTTGAAGAGGATCTTGAACTCGATCAATTTTATGATTCTTCGGATGGGTTCCCTTTTGACCCTAGTGTGGCTGCCCCACATTTGGCTTGGCTCTGGAATTGATACTTTACCCCCCCACTTACCCCCCATATCAGTTTTCTCAATCTTCATGGATGCATGGACGGGTTCTAGGAGCCTGAGGGTACATGGAAACATTAATGGAAAGAATGTATATATCCTCATAGATAGTGGCAACACGCACAATTTTGTGAACAAATCCACCCTTGCCCATCTCACATGTATTCCTACTGAACTACATCAACCTCTAAAAGTCCAAGTGGCTAATGGGAGTGAAGAGATAAGCACCCATGTCTGCACACAAGTGCCTCTCAGGTTGGCTAGAAATCATGCAGCAGTGGTGGATGTAATTACACTTGATATGGGCCCTATGGATGTTGTCTTAGTTTGTGATTAGCTGAAGCAATTGGGGAAGATTTCTATGGACTTCTCTCAGTTGTACATGGAGTTTGTGGTGCATGGGTAGCTTGTACATTTGGAAGGCATCAAAGAAAATGTAGATTTTCAGCTTATAACATCAAGACAATTGAAAAATGAATTTAAGAAGCGCTCACAGATCTTTGTTTTGCATTTGAATAAGGATGTTGATGACCAGCACAATTCTTGGAAGAAAGATGCACCATTAAAGGCACTCTTGGCTGAATATTGGGATCTCTTTCAACCCCCCACCACCCTCCCACCTAAGAGGCAAGTAGACCACCCGATTGACTTGGAGCCCCATGACAAACTAGTCAATAAACCCTCATATCGACTCTCTAAATGTGAGTGAGAGGAAGTAGCCAAGCAAGTCAGGGAGCTCATTGAGAGGGGATTCATCGAGCCTAGCTCTTCCCCTTATGCCTCCCTAGTTCTATTGGTCATGAAAAAGGATGGGTCCTTTCGAATGTGCATTGACTATCATGATCTCAATAAGATCATAGTCAAAAATAAGTATCCTATCCCTAGAATTGATGATTTGCTTGATGAGCTCAAGGGAGCCCAGTACTTCACCAAGATTGATTTGAGATCCGGCTACCACCAGATACGAATGAGAGAGGGTGATGAAGTTAAGACAGCTTTCTGGACTGATCGTGGCTTGTACCACTTCCTTGTCATGCCAATTGGGCTCACTAATGCCCCCGTCAGATTTTAGACCCTCATGAATAAGATATTGCAGCCATGGCTTTTCCAGTTTGTGTTGGTATACTTTGATTATATACTCATTTATAGGAAGTCACTACATGAGCATTTACACCATGTCAAGCAAGTTTTTGATATACTAAGAGAGCATCGATTGTTTGCCAAGGAAAGAAAGTGTGTTTTTATACAAATTGAGGTTGAGTGCTTGGGACACATTGTTAGTGGGAAAGGCATCCAAGCTAACCCTAAGAAAGTGTAGTGTGTTTGGGATTGGCCCACCCCCACTAACACCACCTCATTGCATGGTTTTCTTGGTCTCTCCTCCTTTTATTGGAGATTTATCCACCATTATGCTACAATTGTAGCACCATTGACTAATAGGCTGAAAAAAGAAGCCTTGTTTTGGGATGCCTTGGCTTATCGCAGTTTTCAGCCAGCTGAAGGAATTGCTTACCTCACCCCCCATTCTTGTGTGCCCTAACTTCTTGAAAGAATTTACAATTCAGTGTGATGCTTGTGGACAGGGTATTGGTACTGTCTTGCTGCAAGAACATGGCATGATAGCCTTTGAGAGCCACAAATCGGATGATAAAGAGAGAAAGTTGCATGTCTATGATTAGGAGATGTTAGCAGTCATTCATGCTATCAAAAGTGGCATCACTACTTGTATGGCAGTAAATTTAGAGTGAAAAGTGACCACCATGTGCTCAAATACTTCTTGACTCAGCCCAACTTAACTCCCAAGCAACGCAGATGGGTATCCACCTTACAAAACTATGACTTTGAGATTACTCACACCCATAGCAAGGATAATGTAGCGGATGATGCACTCTCTCGCATGTGGGCATGTAAGGTCTCATATATCACTGAACTCCATCATGATTGGATAGAAGAACTCCAAGAGGCTTACATGCTCGATGTTGAATTCAACCCTCTTTTTCAGAAATTACAACAAGGTGTTATGGATGCCAACTCCCAATAGTAGCTCCACAATGGTCTTATTTGGACACATGGACGTATTGTGACTCCCCATGCCTCCCCTTTTACTCAATGGATACTTGAAGAGATGCATTCTTCTCTGATTTTTGGTCACTTAGGGGTGTTTAAGATGTATGACCACATTGCAAAAAGCTTCCATTGGAAAGGCCTATTGGCGGGATGTTAAAGATTTCGTGTCTAGATGTATGCCTTGTTAGCAAATAAGGACAACACTCTTAAACCGGGTGGATTACTGCAGCCTTTGCCTATACTTGAGGGAAAATGGACCCACATTATGATGGACTTCATCACCCGGTTGCCTACAACCAAGAAGGGCTGGAATAGCACCTATATGGTAGTTGACCGCCTCACTAAAGCAACCCATTTTATCCCTACAAAATCTCAGTTTACAGCATCTCAAGTTGCCACTCAATTTATGGAGCATGTATTTAGGTTGCATGGATTGTCACATGTCATAGTGCATGATCAGGATACCAAATTTATGAGTCAATTTTGGCAGATAGTTTTTAGCTCCATGGGGACCAAACTAGCTCCATCTATAGCCTATTATCCCCAAACAGACAGGCAGACCAAGCGGGTTAACAAGTGGCTTGAGATCTACTTGAGACATTTTTGTCATGATGTGCAGAATGCTTGGGATATGTGGTTGCATTTGGCTGAGTTTTACAACGACTCCACTCATTTGAGTATTGGAGTATCCCCCTTTGAGGCATTGTATGGTTATCGGGTGCCCCTCCCCACCGTGGTCTTCAATGAAAAGCTTAACCCCCTTGGGAAAGAATAGTTGGACCGCATGCAAGCCTTGCTTCAGCAATGCAAGGTCAATCTCAAAAAGGCTCAAGAGCACATGAAGCTCCATGCAGATGCAAAGAGGCACCCTCTAGACTTCCAAGAAGTGAATTGGTACTCCTCAAGGTCCCCAAGTCCTGTTATGCTACACTTAAAGATGACTCTTGCAACAAGTTGGCACATTGTTCCTACGGGCCCTACACAATGCTTAAGAAAGTCGAAGACTTGGCCTACCTCCTCCAACTCCTCCCTAACACTAAGATACATAATGTATTCCGTGAGCCAATTGAAGCCATTCATAGGCACCCCCAAAGATTATGTGGAGGAACTGCCCCCATGGATGAAGAGGGCCTTATCCAATATGTGGCTGAAACGGTCATAGGACAACGTGAAAGGCAACTCCGTACTCGGTCCATTCATGAGTACTTGATCAAATGGTAAGGCCTACCTCTAGAGAAAGATTCTTGGTGCCCGGCCTCTATTGGCTGGATCTTGACCACACTTGGCCCCTGTTTGGACTACAGCCTGCTGCTGGATAGCCATCTATTTTGCACCAATTTTGGTCCCCAACTATCCTCAGCCCCACCTTACCTACATGGGCTGAAATTACACCTTAAGGGCTCTGCAACATCACCTCACTTGTACCGATTGAAGTTTCCTACGGGAAGTTATGGTTGTTATCCTACAACAGTCCTGTCTTGGACAACATACCCATCTGCTTCTAGACAACCATCTATTTTGCAACAGTTTTGGTCCTGAATTATTCTCAACCCCACCTTACCCACATGGGCTGAAAGTATATCTTGTGGACTCTGCAAGGACACCTCACTCATCCTGTTCGGAGTCTTCTACCCAAAGTTATGGTGGCTGACTTCCTACAGTGGACCCATCTTGGACTGCACACTGTCCACTCCATCCAGGGCCTTGTTTTCATGACATGGACACCCTTGATTATTGCCCTTGTATCAATCACAAAGTAGTACTCTATAGCCTTCCCTCCTTGTTTGTCCCTTGTTTTTGAGGACAAAAAAATCATGAGATGGCATGCTTTGTAATGAACCGGGCATACAGGAAAATACCAGTCACACTGACGGTATAAAAGGTGTAAGAGGGTTTCCTCAAGCATCACAGAATTATCAAGAAATCTCTCTTCCACCTCTCTTCAGCTCTCATGGCTTCTCCTTCTTCCTCTCTCTTTCTCTCTCTCTCTCTCTTCTTCCTATATTTCTCTCTCCTCTTCTTCTTCTCATGCAGTCTTTCTCTCTCTTCTCTCCCTTAGTTAGGCTAGCTAGGTCTCCTTTCATTACAGATGCATGAAGACAATTGTATGATAGGAGCAAAGTGATAAAGTTAATTATACTTCATGGAAACATAATGAACTTTACTAATATCTACTCAATGCTTTTGGCAAAGCCAATTCCTAGGTTGTGATGGTGGGCAATGTGTATGAGGCTTGAGTACATATTCACTGTAGCATGTTGATTTCCATAGTAGTGATTCCAACTTCGTGTTTTGTTGAGAAATATCCAAACTTGGACAATCGTTACGAATTCCCCCATCTTCTTCCATAGCAAAACTATGGGCAATTTTCCATGAGTGCAACACCTAATAAAAAGAATACTATTGATCTCAAACAACCATTGAGATGTATGTTGTCAGCATGTGTCTAAGTGTGTATATGTAAGTGTTTAACTATCTACACATTATGATTTTAGCAAGTGGGTATGTAAGGTCATTGTTAGTATTATGCACAAGTTGTGTGCACATTAAGATTTTAACAAGTGAGGTATGTATGGTCATTGTTAGTGTTATGCACAAGTTGTGTGCACATTACGATTTTAGCAACTAGGGTATTAAGGTCATTGTTAGTATTATGCACAAGTTGTATGTGCACATACATATTAATACCCAAGTACTCCTACTCATATCTCAGATATCTATTTAAGTATGTTTATATAAGTGTCTAACTATGCTTACCTTACTATTTCAACATGCTTGGTTTATATTAGTGCATAACATAGTCAATCATTATTTATATAAGATATAATATATGTTACTATTATATTCGATAAGCAATGTACCATGATGTATTTAATATTGTTATATTATTAATCCCTTTACCAAGATATACTCATGAACCATTGTATTGGTGCTTACTTTAGGTAGCTACTCACACATCCTTTTTTCTTTTGTAAGGGTCTATAATTTATAGCTTTGGAATGGTTTTGCACAACATTTATACATATAGCACGAGATTTGGTTTGTCATGACCTAAAATAGGCCTAACACTAGCTCTAGGACCTGGCCTCCTCAACTTACCTCCTATACCACATTTAAATTGCATAAGCTAAGTGTATGGCATTCCATGCTCATATAACTTAACTAAAAACCAACCAACAAGAAGTGCACGAACAATCTTTTCATGATTTTTTCTATTCACATTGTGCTCCATTGCTAATGAACAGCACCGAGCTAACCCGTATACAATTGAACCTCTTAAAACATATATGAACCACAGCCTATATACTAAGATATGCAAAGAAGTTAGCAACTTAATCAAATAACTTTCATTTCAGTCTTACACCCCCTACCATTTACGTTTAGATTAATTATGTAAATGTAGGGTGATTTCGTGTTAATTTTCCATAGAAATGAGTCCTACAACATACAATTTAATATATAAATAAAGGCAAACTAAGGCAAATCCTCATGCTTCACCTTCATTATACATTCACAAGTATTCTCCTATTTTTTCATAGTTTTCTATGCACAAAACCTAAATTTTCCCCTTCTTTTGACTATTTTTCATGAAATTTTCCATTTATTTCAACATAAATTATTGATTTTTTTGAGTTTTCTAAAATTTATGACTTATGAGAAGTGTGATCCATCATTATATTCAATTGCATGCCATGCGAATATCATTTGAGCTTATTGAGAGAGAGAATGTAAGACATGTACAATCCCTCCTTCCTCACTGAACTCAATAGGGACACTAGCAAAAATCCTATGACAATGGTGGAAGTAGACTTTAATATCCCATGTAAAAGGTATGTCCTACCACTCAAAAGTGGAAACTCCAACAACCACAACGTGTCATCGGGCCTTTCTTTATTCAAACTATCACTAAAAGAATAAAGAATAAGTGACTGTGACGAGCACCCACCACCTGCAGTGTGCAGTGGTGGTGGGTACTATTAGTGTAGTAATACAAGGGCAGCTAGAGGAGGAGCCTTTACCCCCAACAACCTCCCATTTAAAGGCGAATCTGCCCCATTGAGAGAGAAAATAGAAAAGACAGTACAACATGTACACATGTACAACAGGATGAGGAAAAAAATGCCATCTCATCCAATGCCCATCAATCTCTTGAGGAAGGCAAAGTGCTCGGTAGTGAGGCTTTTCGTGAGCAAGTCTGCAGGATTTTGCTCAGTCAAAATCTTGACAAGGTCAACAGAGGTGTCCTCAACGACCTCGCAAATAAAGTGATACCTCACCTCAATATGTTTCATCTTCACATGGAAGACGGTGTTTCGTCTTCACATGGAAGACCGGATTCTTGGCCAATTGAATGGCACTCATAGAATCCGAATGCAGTGTAGGAATAGCATCTGTCATACCAAGGTCTGCAATCAAACGGCCTAACCGGATAGCCTCCTTGCAAGCCTCTGTGGTTGCAATATACTCGGCCTCTGTAGTAGAAAGAGCCGTATACTTTTGCACCTTAGACATCCAAGAGATAGCCCCTCCAGCATAAATGAACACATAGCCAGAAGTGGACTTCCTACTATTTGCATGTCCTGTATAATCAGAGTCAATGTACCCCATGACTCCTATATCTTGGTTGCCATAGCAAAGGCACATATCTGATGTGCCCTTCAGGTACCTCATGATACCCTTTATAGCATCCCAATGTTTCTTGCTAGGTGTAGCCATATAATGTGCCACAACCCCAACTGCAAAAGCTATATCTGGACGGGTGGCTATCATGGCATACATAAGACTGTCCACGGCTAATGCACAAGGAATCTTGGCCATCTCAGCCCTTTGCTCATCTTTCTGCAGACAATCGGCCAGTGAAACCTTCACATGAGAAGGAAATGGACAGCCAATTGGCTTAACATCTTGCATGTGGAAGCGCTCAAAGACTTTATGAATGTACTCCCTCTGTGACAGATAGAGTAGTCCATGAGATCTATCGCGCATAATGCGCATACCAAGTATATGAAAGGCCTGCCCATATCTTTCATCTCAAAGCTCTTCTTGAGCTGAGCCTTAACATCATCTAACTCCTCATGAGCTGTCCCTGCTAAAAGCATGTCATCCACATAGAGTACCAAAATCAATAGAGAACCGTCACGGACTTTCTTCATGTACAAGCACGGATCCATAGCACTGCGGCTATAGCCCTGTGACTGCATAAATGCATCAAACTTATGGTACCATTCCCTAGGTGCCTGCTTCAAGACATATAGACTCTTCTTTAGCTTGCACACTAGGTGTTCCTTGCTAGGGTCTGCAAAGCCCTCAGGCTACTCCATGTAAATCTCATCATGCAAGTCCCCATGTAAAAAGGTTGTCTTGACATCCATCGGGTACAAGTCTAGGTCAAGCTATGCAACCAAGGCCAAGACTAAGCATAGGGTGGTCATCTTAACCAGAGGAGAAAAAACTTCATCAAATTCAACACCATGCTCCTGCTTAAAACCCTTAGCAACCAATTGAGCCTTGTATGCCGGCTTGTACACCCACTTGCATGGCAAAGCCTTCTTACCCTGAGGCAAGGAAACCAAATCCCAAGTCTGATTCTTATGCAATGAGTCAAGCTCAGACTGCATAGCCCTCTCCCAAGAGTGACAATCACCCCTGCGCATAGTCTCATCATAAGTGAGAGGCTCTCCTGCATCTGTAACCAGTACATAATCCATAGAGGGCGCGAAATGGTCACGAGGTTGTCTATCTCTATTAGAGCGCCTCAACCCGGGCTCTACTGTCTAACCAACATCCTGTCTAACATCAACATGGCTAGCATTTGGGCCATGAGCATCAGGTGATGCTACACGCTGTCTAGCTGGCCGTGGCCACAGGCTGAACGGGAGCAAATGGCTCCTCCTGAAAGATAACTCTACATACCTCAACCACTTTCTCAAGTTGCATATGCATTTTGTCCTCATGAAAGATGACACCATGGTTGTGAATCACTTTCTGCGTATGCGGATCCCATAGATGATAGCCTATCTCTCCTACATCTGCATAGCCAATGAAAATGCATTTGACACTTTTAGGATCTAGCTTATTGCATTTTTCATTGGGCACATGGCAGAATGCCTCACATCCAAAGACACGCAATCTATGAAAGTAGTAAAGTACTTTGCCCCACCAAGTGACTAACAGGGCATGGGCCCACATACATCTGAGTGCACAAGAGCCAAGGGCTCACCCATGCATTTTTTACCAATCTTTTTATGCATATTTCTAGTTTGCTTGCCATACAAACAATGATCACAAGAATCAAAATGTGAAGAGTCAAAAGGTGGAAGATACTACAAAGCACAGAGCATTTTCATTCCTTTAAGAGACATATGCCCCAAACGAGCATGCCAATGGGATACATGGGGAATAGAACCCACAGACAAAACATGATCCAATGTGGCTCAAAATACAAGTAAGGGATAGAGGCTACCAGACTTGGCACCTCTTGCAAGCATAAGCCTGCCATGAGTAATCTTCCATGCATAGTCCCCAAAAGAGACAATATACCCTGCATCATCAAGCTGTCCAGCTGACATAAGGCTGCGAATCAACACAGGTATATGGCGTACATCATGCAAAAAAGAATAAATGCCAGAAGGAAACTAACATCTCCAATGCCCACAATGTCAAGAGACCTGTCATCACCAAGATGCACAAAACCAGAGATGGTACGATAGCAATCTCTACATGGTGTCACATGAAATGACGCACCCGAATCCAAGAGCCAGCACTGCGTTGCACATACATAGAGTGTATCTCAAAAGCCTGTAAGGCATCGCATGAAGAAGCTGCAAGTATGTAATCGTCATCTGAATCAGTGGCCTACATGACATTAACCTCTTATATCTTCACACTGGACTTTGCAAGTACAATAATGCGCTTAGAGGACTTTTCATGCACTTTCTCTTTTCCCTTTTCCTTGCGCTTATCATCACGCATCTTATGGCACTGCGGCCTAATATGTCCTACTTTCCCACAATAATGACATGTAAAATCAAACTTTCGTCTATGGGACTTACTGCGACCACGTGACTTGGACCTGGACTTTTGCGAGTCCCTGCCCTTATGATCATTATCATGCCTGCCATGTCTGCCACCTCTAACAGTCAATGCATGTGAAGAGTGGGAAGCATCATTATTTCTCTTGTTGATTTCCTCAGTCAATAAAGCACTCTCAACATCTTTGACTTTCAGCCCATCAAGCTTATTCGTGCATATGGCAATACAGAAGACATCCCATGATTCAGGCAAGGCAAGGTACCAAGTAGAAACAACGGGTGCAAGTTGTCTTTGAACTCAATACCCTGTGACAATAGACTCTTCATGATAGCATGAAACTAACTAAAATGAGATGGTAGGGAGGTCCCCTCCTTCATGCGAAGGTCCATTAACTGCTTCAGCCAATACATCTATGACACAGGACTCTAATGCACATAGAGCTCCTGAATCTTCTCCCATAAATCCCATGCACTCTTATTCTCATCTTCAACAATATTATGATGGACCTCTTCTGAGATGACAAAATAATGGTAGACTTGCATAGCTCATCAACTTCCATCCAAACATCATCATCCATATCCTCAAGTTTGACACCCTTGAAACGCAAGGGTTTAATCTTCAACTTTTACCATATTTGGGACTTCCAATACCCATAGTTGGTACCATCCAACTTGGCAATATCAAAGAGAGCTGTGTCTTTTAGATGACTAGCCATACTGTCCCAAATCAAAGCAAAAAAGTAAAATTGCTAGTTGTTGTAATTAGGAGAAAATGCACTAAAACCACTGCTAAAACTAGCTGAAAGAGTGGATATCACCAAGAGAAGCACCTGTCCACCAAATATGACCAAGTAACATCAAATAGTAAGCATTACCCTGATAGAAGTGCTCAAAATTTGCATATTTCAACTTGTTGTAATAAATGATAGCAGTATGTAAAATCGTCCCAAAATGAAGCAATCACTGATACATATATCACTGCAACTGCCAGGTAGCAAGATACATCCAATAGTGAGTGTCCAGGGGCAAGAAGGTAACAAGAACTGTCAAACCGATCACCTGTCAGGCAAGAGACATCTCATAGATCTAGAATTCATGCATGTAATGGGTCTCGGGTTAAGAGAAGAAACCAAGCACAAGCACAACTGATAGAGCAAGAAGCTCAATACATAACCATCCAAGATGCATACAAAACTGACAAGAGATAGGTGCCTACCCCAATAGGCATGTCAAATCAGCCCACTACAGACTAACTGCAGACATAAAGCTCTCAAGAGAGAAAATGCATGTAACTGTCCCACAAGCTCAAGCTCAAGTGTAAATAAGACTCTGTGTACATCCAAATATACCAAGAGGCTCCCATTAGAAGTAAAGTCAGATGCAAAGAGAGAAAATGATGCTCTAATACATCGAATACATAGCATCAGACATGCCAAATCCCAGTAGGGTACATCCAGAAGCATAAATCCCAAGCTATCTTAGACCGGTAAAGCATAAGCCTGAAAGCATTCAAAGAGCATATAACTAACAACCAAATGTAATGCCCAGTAGATCCAAAATGCTCAAATACATCTGAAGACGAAGCTCCAAGTAACTGTCAAGCATGAGTAAACCAAGTGGCATCCATATCTGACCAAAGCATAAATGCAAGAAGCCTAAATGTCAAACAGTGACAATAGGCATAGACCGGTCCAAAGCATGCCAACTGAAGCCAAATGCCAGTGAAGAACAACAAGGCCCGGAGCCTAATCCAAGCTCAAAAGCATTCCAGAACCAAGAAGAAGCATTTGACAACCTCCAAATACATCGGTATGATCATTCAAACCTCTAGTGAGCACCCCATATCCATGAACCAATACATACACCAAGTAAATGAGCTTCAACCCACTGTATTACAACAAATAATTTACTGTTAAATGAAGCTCAAACGGTGCTCAAATCTGCTCCAAATTAGTCCCAAAGCATAGATATGGCATCCCATAACATCCGGGCATCAATAGGCATCAAACGGGCAATGCCAAGAAGCATTAAACAGTAAATGTCAAGTGCTACCATGTTTTAATAGTCCCGGGACTGTGTATACAGCAAGGGCTAAAGGGGAAAGCACTCGAATCGATCATCGGGAACCAAACACTGATGTTGGGGAGTCCAACAATGATTGGGAAGGTTGCCAAGAGTGTCGAAAAGCTGAGAAAGAGCAAGGAAATGCCAAGAGCAGGTCAGCCCAACCCCCTAAATATGCACCGAAAATTGTGTTGGCTATTCCTAGGGGTTGGGGGGTCTTCAGGGGGCACTTGGCAATGTTGAGGGGGCTCCAATGCAGCCCAGGAAGAAGCCGATGAATGTCCAGAAGCTTGGGGAGGAGGCGAGAGATCAAAACATACCTACAAATGAAGGTGCCATGGTTGCCATTGAAGCTTGGGTTGAAGCTCTTCAAATCTGGGCTGAAGAGAATGCCAAGCAAGCACCAATGTCTTTGCTCTGATACCAGTTGAACGAGAAGTGAAACCCAAGAGGAAGAAGCTTGGCGGTGAGAGCTATGGCGGATGGAGAGCAAGAGCCAAGAGAGTGAGAGACTCAAAAGTGGGAACTCCAACAACCACAATGTGTGGTCGGGCCTTCCTTTATTCAAACTGTCACTAAAATAATAAAGAATAACTGACTGTGACTAGGCGGAGGTGCCTTTACTCCCAACAAAAATCTTGTGCAAAATAATATAGAACATCCATCAGAGCAATAGTCACATCCTCGTTTGGATTAATCATCAAGTTCATAATACTCTTTCTAGTATTCATGTGAGACTACTAATGCATAAAAGCAAGATACTAACAAAAATAAAATGCCAAGTGTACCAAAGTATCCTCAGAATAAGCATGTGCTCTAGCAAACTACATATAAGAAGTGGAATAGTGTGCTAAAGTATCCCAGGAACTAGAAATGATAGGCCAATATCCTATCAAAGAATCATTCAATGTCCACTACCGTCGACATAGGATATCATTGTTATACCTAGGAGTATCCAGAACTGATTGGGGAGGAAGATTAATATAATCAGATGGAGATCGTAAAGGGATAATAGGAGAACAGTGAAGAGGGGGGGTAAGAAAAATCATAGAACAAAGATATTTGAAGGGATAATGAGGGTAGGAAAGAAGGGAAAGAAAATAGGAATTTCTCAAGGGATTATGTTGGAAAAACAGAAGGAATAGGTTGAACAACATAAGTAGATTCAATAGGAGTAGGCAAGGATATAGGATCAACAATAAGTAGGCATGTAGTAAAAATTGGAATGTAAGGGGAAACAACAGGGGTAAAAGATAAAAGAGGGATACTATTTGGATTAGATTAGAGGATAACGATATACAATGGTAATCGATAGGAGATTAAGGAATATGATAGGATATCATGAAAATCATAAGGATAGAAAGAACATCAGAAATCAAAAGCTACAAGGAAATCTTCAGTGATGAATAAAGGGTTGTTTTAGCAATATGGTTTAACAGTTGGGATCTCAAGCGCTGAATATCTGACTTGTAAAATACACTCGACAAGGTTCCAGAACATCATCCTCCAAAGGAGGATACCAAGCATAGCCTTTACATCACAATGTCTGCTAATGATAAGTCTTCAGTCGATGTCAACCAAATTCATTTCAGCTAAATGGACATACATAAATGCTTGCAAAATCACATCTCCTACATAAAAGTTCATATCCTCATCATCAAGGATGTGTAGATCTCCATGGAGATACATAAAAGATAATAGTTGAGCTTCATGAGAGATCAAGTCATCAACAAATCTGTCAAATACTACTTTGACTAAATCTATTGACCACATATTCTGTCACCCATCCTCTAGAGGTTCTAAATCCACATTACTCAAGGAGATATACAATGCAAAGCATTGCCGCTGATACTGAATCCAAAAGGATGATGGAGGTGACATCAATTCAATGTAATGGACAAAATCCTCATGGACACAATTCATGTGTTGCTAAAGGCATTCCACCTTGGCAGAAAATCTATCACACAGTTTAGCCTTTTGTTGCAAATGATCTAGTTCTTCCTTAGACAACAAGGAAGACATCATGGGAGCTGAAGGAGGAACAGAAAGAGTAGCAACTTTCTGATAAAGTTCATCAATAAACTTCTTTTGCGACTCTATAGTCTCTTGAGAATGCTGCAAATACCAAGATTGCGAGCTAACTCAATCATTTCCCCAAGGGTAGCATTCTTTTCTTTAGTTAAGGACACATTCGCTTCCTCTAAAGTGACAACCTTAGCTTCTAACTCTTTAATCATGGCCTATTGTGAATCCATCAAAGTCGTAGCTGCAATCATTTGGGTATGGATATCACTCAAAGTAGTCTTTTCGAAAGCTAAATCCGCAAGAGCTTTGCTAATCTAACTAGTTAAAGAATCCACCTTATCTTGCAATGAAGTATACACTCTCGTATAGATTGTTTGAAGACAAGAAGTAATGGAAGTATCCAAAGCACTCTGAACACCAAAAACTAGTTGTGACTGCATAGATCCAGAAAGTACTATTTACAAGGAAGGGCGAATTTGTGGATCTAGTTGTCCTTCCCTTTGTGCTGCAAAGAGATTGGTACAAGACAAGAACGAGGGAAAGGAGCTACCAGACACCTCAAGAATTGGAATCTGTACCACAAGGGTTGGAACAGGTAGAGGATCAGAAGGACCCTGTGTGCAACACTTCTTTCAAATGATTCTAGTAGGGGGGTACATCCACTAGATTGACTTCCATAGGAGGAGAAGGAGTAGATGGAGGAGATTTTTGTGGAAGGGGAACAAGATCAGGCATTGGAATGCTACCTGGGGGAGGTGCCAACTCAATGATTTTCTTTAGAAAAACCCCATAAGACACATTATTAAGTTGACCTTTCATGAGTCGCTAAAAATGTTGATCCATCTTAACCAATAAGGAGGTTGTCCAATTAGGCTTAACCCCTTCCAGGATCCTGATAGAGGCCATGAAGAGTTCTCTAGACAAACACTTTAAAGTAGGCTTGCGTGCTGACATAAATCGGTCCTAGAGGAATTGGCATAGTTGTTTCCATAAAGGAGAGATAATATGTGCCATTGATACTCCTGAACTAGTGATAACTTTATGTGCTATCAAAGGATTAGAGGTTTCCTTCTGCAACAAGGCAAGGATCTCTGTAGTGGATAATAATTGATTGCCACTAGGCATAGGGAAAGCTACAAAAGGTAGGGAACAAGGCCTCATTGGCATTTACAGGAAATAAAATTCCATGCATTCCATATCCTAGACACAATACAAAAATCAAGACTAAACCATCATAGACTCCAAACATCATAACAAATATAGACAGACAAGATCTTTATCTCCGACCAAGAAAAATCCCAATTCCCGTAATCGTATGGCATATACCTATGGTGTAGTGAAGTGGGTGAGTGAAAACTACACGAGTCATTTTATTAGATGATCAATTAATCACAATTCATTATTAAATTAATCAGTTAATGCATGGTGAGTCATTTGCGTAGCCCAACCCCAACTTATACTAACTTGATTGGACTGGGGTCTCTACAAATACAATTCATTTTTAAAAAGTTATATGATTTGTGGCACAAAGTGCACGTATGTGTGACTTTGGGGGGTTCATTATTAATTACAAATTAATTGTGTATATAGCGTGTGTGCACATACACATGTGAATGGATTTTAATTACCAAATTAAGTGAGTTATGGTGTAATGTTCTCATGCAACGATGGGGTTCCTTTTATAAATTAACCAGTTGGTTCTTTTTAATTAAATATTTAGGATGTGCATTCTATCAATTTTGTAGGTGCAACGATCGGTTGATTTTTAATTACAATTACTTGTGTGTGATGGTGCATATGAAGGAGGGAAAGAGAAAAACCTGGCGGTGTGTGGACACCTGCAAGGTCTGTTGTGCAAAACCCCACTTGTAAACAATCCCAAAAAATAGGAAAATCCCCGTACGCAATCAACAAGGCAACCAAGTGGTTGTCGACCTCTTGGAGGTTACAGAAAAAACCAAATACTAATATAAAAAAGAACGGGGACAAAACAGGGTTTGGCACTTAGGTAATTATGTGTTGGATTTGTGTTTTTTTTAATGTGTTTTTTTTTCATAGATTTATGTGTATGTGTTTTAAGTTGGGTTTGGTTTTGTTTTTGTTTGTTTATTATTATTATTTTCTTCTTTATGGATTGTGGTATTTTTTTAAAAGGCATTTAAAAAAAACTATTTTTTGATTTTTTTTCGCAATGTCTTATTGTTGAACTTTGTTTTTTTCCTCAAATAAATCATTTTGAACATGGTTTCTAAATTTTTATATGATTTTAACAAGTCATAATCATATTGGAAATTTAAATATAATTTTTGATTTTTTTTAATAATTTTTTAGATTGTTAGAAAATTTATATGACATTTTAAAGGTTTGTGAATTTTTGCCCTTTTGTTTTTAAAATTTAAAAATTTATTTTTTTAGTACCATTTTCCATTAATATGAAATATTCCAAATTTGCAAAAAAATATAGATTTTTTTTATGATTTTTTTTTACTTTTTTCATTTTATTTGATTTTTAATGGATTTTAGACAAATTTTAAATGTGTTTTTATGGTTTGTTTCAAAAATTAAAAAGGAAGGAAATATGGTGCTCCTTCACGGATGACGTGGACTACTTGTCCACACTGACAAAACCACACACGTATCCTCACGCGTGAACGACCATGATCACGAACATGCGCAACAAGGATCAAAACCCAGCACACAAACAAGACTTTAGAAAAGGGACACAAGCGCACGAGACAGTGGGAAGGGCAGTCACACGCAAAAAGGGGGAAGAGGAAACGAGGGAAGGGGGAACAAACGGAGGGGGTAAGGGGACTGGGTGTTTTTCTTGTTTTTTTTTTAAATTTTAATTGTTTATGTAAATTATGAGGAGATATAGATATATAGATATATGTGGTTATAGGTGGGGTTGTGTGTTTTGGTTGTTTTGTTTGTTGGTTTTTTTGTGGTTTTTTATTTTAATTTTGTAATAATGTGTTGATGGGTAGGAAATAGGTGGGTGTGTGTGTGTATATATAGACATATAGATAGATATATAAGCATGTTTTGTGTGTAGGTGTGTTTATTATTATTATTATTGTAAAGAAAAAAAATTATTGTTATGGGAAGAGATATAGGGAAGTTGTTGTTTGTTTTATTTTTTTCAAAAAAGTTGTTTGTGTCTTTCTTTGTTTATTAATTTTAAAACAAGGAAATTTTGGTGTTTTTGTCTTTGAATTAGAAAATAAAAGGGCATAGGGGGGGCCCACGGGTGACAGGCAACAGTCTCCAATTGGTGGGTGGGCATCGGTCTCGCAGGCGAGCGGCATTGTCTCGCAGGCGGGCAGTGGTCTCCAAGGAGCAAAGGGGGAGAGGGGAGGAGGGAGAGGGGAGAAAGGAGGAGGAGCTGGGGGAAGGAGAGGATCTGAGGGCGTCTCGCGCCACTCCTATGGGATAAGACACACTAGCAGTATTTACCTTCAGAGTCTGTAGCTGCTCTGTCAACACATCCATGAGTTCCTTCTTAATATTTGCAACTAAGTTAGATAAGTATTCCTTCAAGCTTTCACCTCCTGCCATGTTGGTAGCAGAGTTTGGAGGCATCTCTGTTATCACTACATAGAGTGGTTGAGTTGATATAGAGGGTCCTTTGTTCTGGTTTTGATTCAGGGCTCCTATCTGGAATGTTGGCCTACTGTTGATTCCAGTTGGTAGAATTCCACTGTTGAGGCTAATTCACCATTTGAGGGATTGTCTGAGGCCATTGGGGTAGTTCTAAAGCCAGCATGGGGGGAACTATCTGTTGCCATTGTGGATTTGGTGCACTGTAGTGAGGCATTGTAGGCATCTGTTGGTAGGGGTAGGGAACAGTTCCTAGGACTGTATTTGGTAGATACGACATTCCTGACATTGTAGAAGGTAGAACTCATTTTCCTGGGGTCATTGACAATCTTGCCTCTACTTCATCATACAGTCTAGTACCTTCCACTACAGCATGCAGATTGGCTGGTCTTGTTAATTCCACAAACTTATGAACTTCTAGTTGTAGACCTCTGAGGAACACTCCTTTCTGGATGCCTTCATCTAAATGATGATTGGTCCATCTCTTCAGGATGGATTCAATTCGCGAGACATAAGCTTGTACTCTTTCTCCAGAGGACTGACTTAGGTTCACGAACTCCTCTCGCATCCGCTCTTCAAAACCTTCATGCCTGAATTTAGTGAGGAAGGCAAACTTCAGGTCGTCCCATGTGCCTAATGTTCCTGCTGCTTGTCTCTCATACCACTGAAACGTTGCGCCCTTGAAAGTGGCATTGTTAGCCACACATGCTACCATAAACTCTGCTACATGAAGATCAGGATCTTCATTGTACTCTCCCTTAAAAATTAGCAATGGAACTACATTTGCTAGTCTGTCATCAATATTTCCAGGACAAATTTGACTAGGAAGGGGACCTTAAGTCACCATGGGGACTTTTGTAAAGAGTGCTTTTAGGGCATCAAAGGAGGCTTCTGCTGCAAGCTCGTTCTCGACATTTATTTTTGCATTCTCTCTTCTCACGTACCTCTGAACTCATTCTAGTGCTTGCCTCTTGATTGCGTCATTCATCAGGGGGTTGGCTCCAACCAGTTGGTCTGTACTCAACATAATAGAATCAGAGGGGGCTTCAGTCTCTAGAGGACTCTGTGGCCAACATCTCTTCTACTTCCTTCTTTTCTACGTCTCTAAATTCAACCTTCAAACCACAACAAAGAGGGAGATATTCTATTCTGAAGGTATCAAAACTCATTCTTCTGAGAATCGTTATGGTACCATCATCATAATAATGCCAACTTCTGATGGTTTCAACAGTGTATGTTGTAAACAACACTCTACCTACCAACTTCCAATGGGTTGCTAATTGGACAAACAGGAGATTGTCTGTGCATCAGACATCCCACATGTCCTATGGTTGAGCATCTACGAACAAATTCCAACTTCTTTCTTTCTTGTTTTCGTAAACCTCCATTGACTACAACTCCTAAAGCTTCTTCATGATCTCCCACTTGATGATGTCTAGAAACTTCTCAATGAATGCCAAATCTTCCATAGATAGTCGTTCTCTCTATTTTACTCTTCATTTTTGTGGGAGGAACTTTGCTTCTGTGGTGCAAGTTGTGGCAGCTTCAAAAGATAGTGGACACAGACCATCACAGAGGGACCGCATCAGAATAGCCTTGTGCTTTCTCCATTGGGGAATGAATCTTTTGTAGAATGTGGCCTTGGCAAGAAAAGCTTCCAATTCTTTAATAGTGACATGAACTTTACTCTCCATTACTTTTCTTTCTCTTCAACACTGCCACTTCTTCCATTTTCAACCTCTGTTTGTGCATGTTAATGGCAATTTTTCTCGGCTGCGCACCAAAAACATGGAGCTCCAAGAGAGACACCAAGGAAAATACAAAAGAAACACCACTTTGAATGGAAATAAGATCACATACTATTCATCAACCAACAAAGAGAATACAAAAGATACACCACTTTGAATGGAAATAAGATCACATAGTATTCATTTTCATTGTCTTTAGAGTTTTCTCTCACAATCTCTCGTAGATAGATACATTGTTTTTCATAGAATTGGCTATCTCTTGCATATGATCTCTCTCACAATAGTACATTCTCAATAGTACATCAAAACATCACTACAATACTCAATCATCACTCACAATAATCCTTCTTAGGTCGTGGATACATCTCCCAAAAGGTGTGTCAGATGCAAAGAGGCACCAGAGACATCATAGTGTCATGTGAGATCTGGCTTCTGTCACTATTCTTCTGTAACGTTCTATGAATCTTCATCAGCTACTTCACTTCGATTAGCTTGAATAGAGCTTCCGTTCATCCTTTTCTAAGATAACAACACTTTCCAAAACATCCATACATCCAACATAACACTTAACAAAAACAAACAGCACATACCACAGAACAATATGACAACAAAAGAACAAAACTACAGATACAGAACCTTACAGAAGACCAACAAAGACCATAAAAACCACAAAAACCAAACCAAAACCAATTTAATATTTCATAAACTTTTTAACACAACCTCAATCATCTCTCAAAACATCCATTCAACCATCTCAACTACCAAAACAGAAACAAAACAAAAGAAAATCAAACCTTACAAAACAAAACAGAGAGAATCACATAACCCTTTAGAACAACATATCCTCATCAAAAACCAACATAAACCCTTCAAACATACTCAAACCATTCCAAAAAATTCAAAACATCTTCAAATTTAAACAATGCTAGTTTTTCCCAAAAATCTAATATTTTTGGACCATCCATACTATACACATTAACACTAGTGATTAATATGGCTTATAACTCTCGTTCACGTTGTAACTTCCGTGAAGGGTGGCTATAGTCCTTGTCAATCCGGGAAAAATGTCGGATTACGACTCTCATTTTTTAAAATATTTTTAATTAAATAAAAAGTGTTAGTTATTAATGTTTGTTAGTTTTTGCTTTAGTTAGTGTTTAGTTAGTAACCTTACTAACTTATTAATTGACTAACTAACTTTCAAACTAACCAACTAATTTTTAAATGCGTGGAAGTATTAAATCCTCCTCCCCTTAGAGAAATTGAGATGTCCTCATCTCGAGAGAAATTGTGGGTATTGTTGATAAAGAGCATTCTCATCTATCCATGTAGGATCTTCTTCTGGATAATCCTTCCACTGGACAAGATATTCTCTAAGGGTTCTACTCCTTAATTGCCTCTCCCTAGTATCTAGGATTTTATTTGGCTGTAGCTCAAGGACTCCTTAGCTAGGCATTACAATTTGTTGATCACTCAATATATGGCTAGGATTAGGCACATATTTCTTTAGTAGACTAATATGAAATATTTTGTGAACTTTTACATTTTCAGGGAGTTGAAGTTTGTAAGCATTAGGTCCTAGGCTTTTGAGGATCTTGTAAGCCCGGCAATACCTTGGGCTAAGCTTTTTAAATTCTCCCAAGGATAAGAACTCTTCTTGGGTCGTACATGAATGAAAACCATATCCCCCTCCTTGAAGAGCCACTCTTGCTTGTTCAAATCCGCATAAGCCTTCTGCATATCCTTGGCGGCTTTGATGTCTTGCCTAATGGCCTTAACCTATTCATCCATTTCTTCTAGCATCTTCTTGGAAGCCTCTACCCTTAAAGTAGGGTTCAAGAAATTTAATGGAGAACGACAATCATGCCCATACAATGCTTGGAAAGGTGTCATTTGAATGCTTTGTTGGAAGGAAGCATTGTAGGCGAACTCCACCAAGGGTATGTATTGGATCCACTTGTTGGGTTCGTGACAACAATAAGATCTAAGCATAGCTTCAATCACTTGATTGACCCTTTCTGTTTGGCCATCAGTTTGAGGATGATAGGCCATACGAAAAGTGCCGAGTCCCAATAGCTTCAAATATCCCTCTTTAGAAATGAGATGTGAAAATGGAGTCTCGATCATATCACTGATGATCCTTTTGGGTAGACCATGGAGTCTGAATATCTCCTTAATGAACAGTCTCTGGCAATATCTGAAGCCTTATAATTTGTCTTTACTAGGATGAGATGTGCAACCTTGGTGAGCATATCTACTACAACCATAATTGAGTTGTACCCACCTGGAACTGGAGGTAACCCAACAACAAAGTCCATGCTAATAAATTCCCACTTCATTTGATGGATGTTGAGGGGTTGTAGCTTTCCAGGCATCTAGATATGCTCTGCCTTGATGCGTTGGCAAGAAAAACATTCTGTGACATATTTGAGTACATCTCCCTTAAGTCTCTCCCAATGATAGCTCTTCCTAACCATGTTAAGAGTCTTGGCATATCCTAGATGACCAAAGAAAGGGGAATCATGTGCTTCCTAGAGTATCAGTTTTTTAAGTCTTTGGCTCGAAGGAATACATAGTCTTGTCCTGAAGTAGACTAGGCCTTCATAGACAGAGTACTCTTGGTATTTAACTTTGAGTTTGGGACTTTGGTCATTTTCTAGGATCTCCTTTATCATTTTCGGATATTGTGGGTCATGTTTAGAGTCCTCTATAGCCAATTCAAGGATAGGGTTGCATGGCATTGACACCATGGTGGCTAGCCGTCAAAGGTTCCTCCATAATGAGAGAGTTGAGGAACACTTTACGACTTAAGGCATTGGTGACCACATTTTCCTTGCCAGGTCTATATCTGATTTCAAAGTCGTACTCTTATAGCACCTCGATCCAACGAAGTTGCCTCATGTTGAGGTCAGCCTGGGAGAAGATCCATTTGAGGCTCTTGTGGTCCGTGACCAAGGAGAATTTATTGCCGAGCAAGTAGTGCTTCCAGAGTTTGAGGGCATGAATGATAGCCAATAGTTCCAAGTCATGAGTAGCATAATTTTTCTCATGGGTTTTTGACTTGAGGAATATGCCACGGGATGACCTTCTTACATTAGTACACAACTTTGTGCAAGTGAGTTGGCATTTGTAACAACTTCGAACTCCTTGCTCAAGTCTGGGAGCTTCTAAATTAGCACAGCCACTGAGCTATGTTTGAGTTGGTCAAAGCTTGCTTGTTCAGTGGCTGTCCACACTATGGCAACTTGCTTCTTTAGTAGATCTGTGAGGGGTGCCGCAACTGAGGCGCAATCTTTGATGAAGATTCTATACCATCCTGTTAGACCAAGAAAGCTATGCACTTCCTTAATAGTGGTTGGTGGGGGCCATTCTTGTACATCTTTAACCTTTGTAGGATCTACGGAGATTCCTCTTATGATACAATGAAGCCTAGATACTCAATCTGTCGTTTGAGGAAGGCACACTTCCTCTTTTTGGCATAAAGCTTGTGCGTCCTCATGATTTCAAGGACAATGCAAAGTTGATGCTCATGGTCTTCTTCTTCCTTGGAGTAGACCAAGGTGTCATCAAAGAAAACAAGTACAAACTCATCAAGGTATGGTCTAAATATATCATGCATTAGCCTGTTGAATGTAGTAGGAGCATTGGTTAATCCAGAGGACATTATCGTGACCTCAAAATGACAATATATGGTGTTGAAAGCTATCTTTGGAATATCCTCATCCTTGATGTGGATTTGGTAATACCCCAATATTAAGTCAATTTTTGAGAAGATTTTTGCCCCTTGTAGGTGATCGAGCAACTCATCTATCCTTTGGATAGGATATCTATTCTTAACAGTTACTTGATTCAGCCCTCTATAGTCAATACATAGTTGGAGTGTTCCATCCTTCTTCATTTGAAATAACATACGAGCTCCCCATGGCGAACTACTAGGCCAAATGAAGCCCTGATCTAAAATTTGTTTGAGTTGCTCCTTTAATTTGATAGCTTTGGGAATATACATTTTATAAGGTCTTTTTGCAACTAGAGTGGCACCCTGGTATGAGTTTGATCTCATGATCAATCTCCATTGGGGGCAGTAGCTACGTCAAGTTTTTAGGGAACACATATGCAGACTCCTTCAGCCATGAAGGTTCTTCTTCAGACTCCTTGCTTTGCTCTAGCTTATTCAGTTCGATCAAGTAGATGGGTAAACCCTTCTACGTTCCCTTAACTATGCGTGTTGCCTTTGTTAATTGGATATTGGGTATTTGAGATGGGAGAGCATAAGAGAAGATGGCTTAGTCGGACACCAAGATAAAGGGAATTGAGCTGACTCTCTCTCTCTCTCTCTCTCTCTCTCTCTCTCTCTCTCTCTCTCTCTCAAGCTCCTGTTCACAATCTCTTGGAGGGGTATCATTCTACCTCCCTCTCTCTACCTCTCTCTTGCAGCCTGTCGGGGTCTCCTTGTGCTTTCTTAATTGCTCCCCATGCCTCATATTTATAGCTAAACAAGAGAAGAAGGGTTGTGGCTGAGAAGAAGAGCTCTTTATGGAGGGGATCTTGGAAAAATCAGCAATCTGATGCTCAAAGCACAATTTTGATAGTTCCGTTGGCTCCGAAAGGGAGGTAAAGCTCCAAGATACTTGATTAGAAATCTTCTAGATCACTCCTTCTTCTCCCTGTTCAAAGTGTTGTTTATTGCTTGTAAACTGCGATTGTGACGTGTATGATTTCGCCAATCCTTCTTTTTTTGTATTAAATCTCCGAAATAAGCTAAAAAAACCACTTGCTTTTTTTACACGACATTCTGTTCTAGAAATCTCCATAGCTTTTTAGGATATTTACAATAAGTAATATCTAAAATATGGTAGTTTTGCCTAAAAATCTAATATTTTTGGACCATCCATACTATACACATTAACACTAGTGATTAATATGGCTCATAACTCTCGTTCATGTTGTTACTTCCATGAAGGGTGGCTATAGTCCTTGTCAATCCGAGAAAAATGTCAGATTACGACTCTCATTTTTAAAAAATATTTTTAATTAAATAAAAATGGTTAGTTATTAATGTTACTTAGTTTTTACTTTAGTTAGTAACCTTACTAACTTATTAATTGACTAACTAACTTTTGAACTAACCAACTAATTTTTTAATGCGTGAAAGTATTACAATTTACAGAACCATACATAAGTCCATCATAAAGCCCTTAGCTCAACTTAAATAAGTCAAAACCATCAAGGATCAATCAACAAGCTTCCAAGCACTCTCAAAATTCATCAATCATTATTCCAACCCCTCATACATAAGAAAATAGAGCAAAACAGTAGGTCAATAGACTCAAACAGAACCAATCAGACAGTAATAGAACATCAATAGAACATGTCTAAACATTATATCTCCACTATAAAACATCATGAGATTTCAAAACATAATCAACCTCATCCAAAACAGAAGGTCAATAGACTCAAACAGAACCAATCAGACAGTAATAGAACATCAATAGAACATGTCTAAACATTATATCTCCACTATAAAACATCATGAGATTTCAAAACATAATCAATCTCATCCAAAACACTTTAAAACACTCCCAAAACAACTAAGAATCATTCAAAATCCATGAAAAATCAACCATTCATTCCACAAAAACAACAAAAAATCAATCAAAAATCAAGTTATTTCAACGCTCAACATATCCCCACACTTAATCAGGGAGTGTACTCGTGACCTAGGAAAAAGAGAATATAAGGTCAAAATATAGCTTATCTCGATCTACTTTAGTATCTTCAAGAAAACTATCTAAACACGACCCCAACTTATAACTTGTATCTAATAAGGAATCAACAAAAGAAAAACACCTTTATCCATTATCATAGTTTAGAAAGATAAAAGCATGAAAAACTTTTAAAGGATATAAGAGGTTTATTTTCTTCTGCCATAAGCATCCATCCCATAGATAAAATCTCAAACCACCATTAGTCATCTTCTCAATCAGCTTCATCGTCATCTTCAACTCTAGGCAAGAGGGATAAAATGCCACATATACACCAAAGAATATATACACAACTCACATGGACACAAGATAATGTAGTCTAAATGGCACATGCTCCCAAAAACTAAAGATCAAGGATAAATATTTTCATTAAAAAAGATCAATACATCCAAGAGAGTGTCCATAGGCTATGTAGGATGAATATATATTTTCTTGAACTTCATACTCATCTTGAGATGTTCTAGACTCTTGTTCTCATCCACAAAATGTAGATGCACATTCTGAAGAAATTGTAAGCAACACATCCTTTCCAATAGGATAATGAACCTAGTAGGAAAAGCTTGTGCAAAATAATATAAAACATCTGTATGAGCAACAATCACATCCTCGTTTGAATTAATCATCAAGTTTGGAATACTCTTTATAGTATTTAGGTGAGACTACTAATGCATAAAAGCAAGATACCAGCAAAAATGAGACGCCAAGCATACCGAAGTATCCTTAGAACAAACATGTGCTCTGGCAAACTGCATATAAGAAGTGGAACATTGCATTGAAGTATCCCAAGAACTAGGAATGATAAGCCTGGTCTTGTCAAAGAATTATTTAATGTCCACTGCCATCGACGTAGGATATCATTGTTATACCTAGGAGTATCCAGAATTGATTGGGGAGGAAGATTAATATAATCAGATGGAGATGGTAAAGGGATAATAGGAGAACAATGAAGAGGGGGTAAGATCAATCATAGAATGAAGATATTTGAAGGGATAATGAGGGTGGGAAAGAAAATAGGAATTTCTAAAGGGATTCTATTGGAAAAACAGAAGGAATAGGTTAAACAATAGAAGTAGATTCAATAGGAGTAGGTGAGAATATATGATCAATAAATAAATGGACATCTAGTAAAAATTGGAATGTGAGGGAAAATAGCAGGGATAAAAGATAAAAGAGGGATACTATCTGGATTAGATTTGAGAATAGCAATATACAATGGTAATCAATAGGAGATTAAGGAATACGATAGGATATCATGAGAATCATAATGATAGATAGAACATTAGAAATCAAAAGCTGCAAAGAAATCTTCAATCAATAAAGGGTTGTTAGCAATATGGTTTAACAGTTGGGATCTCAAGGGTTGGATATCTAACTTGTAAAATTCACTTTGTCGATGGCAAGGTTCTAGAATATCATCCTCCAAAGGAGGATGCCAAGCATAGCCTTTACAACCATAATGCCTGCTATGATAAGTCTTCAGTCGTCAACCAAATTCATTTCGGCTAAATGGACATACATGACTCCCTACAAAATCTTACATCTCCTACATAAAAGTTCATATCATCCTCATCAAGGATGTGTAGATCTCCTTGGAGATACATAAAAGATAATAGTTGAGCTTCATGAGAGATCAAATCATCAACAAATCCGTCAAATACTACTTTGAGTAAATTTGCTAACCACGTATTCTTCCACCCATCCTCTGGAGGTTCTAAATCCACATTACTCAAGGAGATATACAATGCAAAGTGTTGTTGCTGATTCTGAATCCAAAAGGATGATGGAGGTGACACCAATTCAGCATAATGGACAAAATCCTCATGGACACAATTCATGCACTGCTGAAGGCATTCAACCTTGGCAGAAAATCCATCACACAGTTTAGCCTTTTGTTACAAATGATCTAGTTCTTCCTTAGACAACAAGGAAGACATCATGGGGGCTAAAGGAGGAATAGAAAGAGTAGCAACTTTTTGATTAAGTTCATCAATAAACTTCTTTTGTGACTCCATAGTCTCTTGAGAATGCTACAGCTGAACCTCACAAATACCAAGCTTGCAAACTGACTCAATCATTTCCCCAAGGGTGGCATTCTTTTCTTTGGTTAAGGACACATTTGCTTCCTCTATAGTGACAACCTTAGCTTCTAACTCTTTAATCATGGCCTATTGTGAATCCATCAAAATCGTAGCTACAGTCATTTGGATATGGATATCACTCAAAGTAGTCTTTTTGAAAGCTAAATCCACAAGAGCTTTGCTAAGCTAACTAGTTAAAGAATCCACCTTATCTTGCAATGAAGTATGCACTCACGTATGGATTGTCTGAAGACATGAAGTAATGGAAGTCTCCAAAGCATTTTGGACACCAAAAACTGGTTGTGCCAACATAGATCCAAAAAGTACTATTTACAAGAAAGGAGAAATTTGTGGATTAGTTGTCATTTCCTTTGTGCTGCAAAGAGATTGGTACAAGACAAGAACGAGGGAAGGGAGCTACCATACACCTTACAAATTGGAATCTGTACTACAAGGGTTGGAACAGGTAGAGGATCAGAAGGACCCTGTGTGTGGTTCTTCTTTCAAATGATTCTGGTAGGGGGTGCATCCACTAGATTTGAATTGACTTCTATAGGAGGAGAAGGAGCAGGTGGAAGAGATTTTCATGGAAGGGGAACATGATCAGGCATTGGAATGCCACTTGGGGGAGGTGACAACTGAATGATTTTCTTTAGAAAAACCCCATTGGACACATTAGTGAGTTGACTTTTCATGACTTGTTGAAAATGTTGATCCATCTTAGCCAATAAGAAGGTTGTCCAATTAAGCTTAAACCCTTCCAGGATCTTAATAGAGGTTGTTAAGAGTTCTCTAGACAAACACTTTGAAGCAGCCTTGCCTGACAGTCTTGGAGGAATTGGCATAATTGTTTCCATATAGGAGAGGTAATATGTGCCACAAATACTCCTGAACTAGTGATAACTTTATGTGCTATCAAAGGAGTAGAGGTTTCCTAAGGCAAGGATCTCCATAGTGGATAGTAATTGATTGCCACTGGGCATAGGGAAAGCTACAAAAGGAAGGAATAAGGCCTCATTGACAGTTATAGGAAATAAAATTCCACGCAGCCCGTATCCGAGACACAATTTAAAAATCAAGAATAAACCATCATAAACTCTCACCATCATAATAAATATAGACAAACAAGATCTTTATCTCCAACCAACAAAAATCCCAATCCCCGTAATCGTATGGTGTATACCTATGGTGGGGTGAAGTGGGTGAGTCAAAACTGCACGACTCATTTTATTAGACGGTCAACTAATCATAGTTCATTATTAAATTAATCAGTTAATGCATGGTGAGTCATTTGCATAACGCACCAACCCCAACTTATACTGACTTGATTGGATTGGGGTCTTTACAAATACAATTCATTTTTAAAAAGTTATATGATCTGTGGCACAAATTGCATATATGCCTAACTTTGGGGGGTTCATTATTAATTACAAATTAATTGTGTGTATAGCATGCGTGCGTGTGCACATGTGAATGGATTTTAATTACAAAATTAAGTGAGTTATGGTGCAATGTACTCATGCAATGGTGGGGTTCCTTTTATAAATTAACAGTTGGTTCTTTTTAATTAAAAATTTAGTATGTGCATTCTATGAATTTTGTGGGTGCAACGATTGGTTGATTTTTTATTACAATTACTTGTGTGTGACGGTGCATGTGAAGGAGGGAAAGGGAAAAACCTGGCGGCATGTGGACACCCACAAGGTCTATCATGCAAAACCCCACTTGTAAACAATCCAAAAAAATAGGAAAATCCTCGTACGCAATGAACAAGGCAACCAAGTGGCAGTCAGCCTCTTGGAGGTTACAGAAAAAACCAAATACTAATATAAAAAAGAACAGGGACAAAAGAGGGTTTAGCACTTGTGTAATTATGTGTTGGATTTGTGTTTTGTTTTGTTTTTTTTTAATGTGTTTTTTTTCATAGATTTGTGTGCATATGTTTTAAGTTGGGTTTGGTTTTGTTTTTGTTTGTTTATTATTATTATTTTCTTCTTTATGGATTGAGGTATTTGTTTTTTTAAAGGCATTAAAAACAACCATTTTTTGAAATTTTTTCGCAATGTCTCATTGTTGAAGTTTGTTTTTTTCTCAAATAAATCATTTCGAACACGCTTTCTAAATTTTTGTGTAATTTTAACATGTCATAATCATAATGGAAATTTAATTGTACTTTTGATTTTTTTTAAAAATTTAAGAAATTTATATGATATTTTAAAGGTTTATGAAAATTTGCCTATTTTTAAAATATTATAATATTTTAAAAAACTTGAATGATATTTTTCATTGATATGAAATATTCCAATTTTGCAAAAAATTATAGATTTATTTTTTCTATGATTTTTCTATACTTTTCTTATCAAGAAGTGAAATGGAGAGTGTAACGTGCCCGCCTCTATTGGCGCCTGTCCAAGCACGTTTTAGCGGTCCATTGAGAGATGAATCTAAGCGATGCCACCCAGCACTCCCATGGAATGTTACGAGGTTTGTCACCTAGGGTTTCCCGAGTCTCGCCTTGCAATAGAACATTCGCGGCCATGAACCCATTAGGATTGACCTAAAATCAGGGTTCCTAGTGGTCAAGATCTCTTGATAGCATTCTAGCATCGGCAAGTCCTGGACATCCTACTTTACACAGAGATACCCAAGCCAAAGCAAACCAATTCCGCACTTGGTTTAAAGAGAATGGAAAACGAGAGGGATGCGCCGCTCAACCTCTCTACCAGTAGGGCATAGTCCCATTCCAGTCCTCTAAAACGGCATGAATCGGGTCCTAACCTAACAATACCTAAAGGTCGTTCGACTGTAGAACCTTGTGAGAAGCCTCCCAATCCTCTGGGACCACCCTTCCGTAGGACGGATCCATCAGGGGTTCCGCCCACCCACTTCCCTTGATAGCTTTAGTTTTCTAATTAGGTCCTACCACAATTACGTGCAACATTTAAAATCACCGTCATTAATTAAGCCGCTTTAGGGAACATGGTTTTTTCATGTAATTTATGACACAAAAGGAATATAGAGCAAGCAATCCTTTGACAAACAAGTTCAAACAAATTCCTTAACTTATCTTCATGTTAATCTTTGTCTCTTGCCCATACAAGAGAAATTATGTATCCCTTCTGTCTGACAGAAGTACCCGGTGTCCAAATCACATGGCACTGTAATTTCCATCCATTATCTAGAATAGGATCTTCCAATGCCCTAGACGTTGGGCTCACGGCAGTCTACAACTCCGTTTCGAACTAGGAAAGGGGTGTCCAGAGCTCCACTAACCCCAAGCAACCTAGGAGTGAGACACACTTTTCGTGGTTGGCCTTTTCACCACTCAACCTTCGGCCCATGAATCGAGTAGTGCCCTCTTAGGTTGAAACGCGGCATGATCTTAGAGATGATCCACATGCACAAAATATCCTTCCTTAATTAATCCAATTAAAAGTTAAGCACAATTAAGGAAATCGGCCTACTATCATCTTCCAAGAAAACATTCCTTTATTCCCATGGCAACTTGTCATCTCAAACCTGTGCCATGCATTTACCATCAACAAACAAAAGCATCACATACCCCTACCATGCATTTACAATCAAACACAAGCACTTGGAATAATCATCCAAATCACATCCCAACAATCAATTTAATGCAAAAGCATTTAGGATGTTATTTGATCAATCAACAAAAAAAACAATGGTATCCTTTCCCAATCATTGCAGGAATAGTTGTGATAACCTTCCCATTGCATATTTGCTCTCCCCCTTGGGATCGGGAGCGGTTCTATGTAAATTTTACTTAACACACCCTTCTTTCGGCTAAGGCATATGTTAAGGTTTCAAACACTATACAAGACATAAGTTCTATTAATCACTTACATTGATCAATAACCCAGCCTTCTTCCCAACAAGTTTAGAAGTATTGGTATGTACTTGAACCCAGGGTTTCCTAATCCCTTGAGTTCTTCCCTTGCTTTTGGGGCATGGAGATGTTGTTGTATCTAGCCCAACCCCAAATAGGATTGATAAACATAGTCACTATCGATGAACCTCAAGACATCTTAGTTTTTAATCCTTACGATCATCGTTTGTGTTAACTATGTGCTAGAGTTTCGAGATTGAATTTCCTCTAGGATAGATTACTTACCATGTGATCTATTAATCATACAAGCTCAATCATACTTTCAGTGTGGTAAAATACTTATCTATTATTTTCCAAAAAAGAAGAGTTGACAATACATTGGAGTCTTATAAGCTATTTATGCTATGTATGAATTTGTTGCATAGCAACTAGATACAATTAACTTTTCTTGATACCCGCGCTTTGCAACTCTATCTTTCGAGTGTATGGGATGAAACCTATCGCTTTCCATGACCTATTCTCGTGTATGTATGAATTTGTTGCATAGCAACTAGATACAATTAACTTCTCTTGATACTCGCGCTTTGCAATTCTATCTTTCGAGTGTATGAGATGAAACCTATCACTTTCCATGACCTATTCTCGTGTGACATTTAATGTACTTCATATGTGAATCAAAACAAGCATCTATTAACTTGAAAATACATTACTTTACGATCGGTATTGCAGTTGGATTTGTAGTGATGTCCTTGCCCAAGGCTTCATTGCTCATTGAGGGATTGCCATTTGCGTGTGACAATTTCCGCTTGGGTGCCATCCCCGATCTTCTTCACTTTTAGACGCGCTTCGCTCAAGACTTTCATGCCTTGTACTCGATTAGTGGGGCCAATTGGGGAGCAAAATGAGCTTGCGATTTAAGGATGATCTTGCAAAAATAGGGTATGGGTTTGTGGGCAACAACGAGAGAAGAAAGAACGGGTGTAGACACCCTCTAAGGAGGGGAAGAGAAGGAGATCCTTCTCAGGGTGTCCCTCTCCCTCTCCCTCTCCCTCTCTCTCTTGCTCCCTCTCGCTTCTTCTTCTTCTTCTTCTTTGTCTCCCTCTCTTTTCACCTCTCCCTTTCTCTCCCTCTTCTTCTCTGTCACTTCTTTCTCCTCCCTCTCTCTCTCTCACCCTCTCTATCCCTCTTTCTTTCAATTGGCAGCAAGATGCCCTACCTCTTCTTCTTTTTATTCTTCTTCTCTCTATTCTCGCCTCTCTTTCTTCTTCTTCTTCTCCTTTCTTCTTACCTCTCCCTTTCTCTCCCTCTCCCTCCCTCTCTCTCTCTCTTTCTCTCTCACTCTCTCCCTCTCCCTCTCCCTCTCCCCCCTCCTTGTCTCTCTCTTTCTAGTAGCAAGGGCTCTCTCTCTCTCTCTCTCTCTCTCTCTCTCTCTCTCTCTCTCTCTCTCTCTCTCTCTCTCTCTCTCTCTCTCTCTCTCTCTCTCTCTCTCTCTCTCTCTCTCTCTCTCTCTCTCTCTCTCTCTCTCTCTCTCTCTCTCTCTCTATCTCTCTCTCTCTCGGTAGGAAAAAGAGGGGGAAGGAAAAAAGAGGTGGTAATCTCCTCTACCCCTTTATGATGGGGTGGGGGGTTTTATAATAGGAGGGGGGGTTTATTATTAGGGGGGAACAAATAGTTTGGGGGGGGGGGGGGGGGGGGGGGGTGGGGGAGTGAGGTGGCACATGTGTGCCCCCCCCCTTTCGATCTCATCGTCAAGTGATTGTCGTCCTCTTCTTCCATCCCGTCGTCATCTTGCACTTCAACTCCTTCTTCATTGCCGTCATCATCATCTCCTCCACGTCGTTAGTGTTGGTGTTGTTGTCTCCCTCTCTCACGTCGTCAGCTCCCTCCCCTTCGTCCTTTGCCTTCCCCCCTCCTCACCACCTGTCGTCTCGACGATGACATGGGGGGGGATTTCAATTAATTTTAAGGGGGGGTGGTTCCTGTGCGGGGATATTACATCCTCTCCCCCTTAGAGAAGTTGAGATGTCCTCATCTCAGAAGAAACTGGGAAAGACAAGCATTAATGGGGATTAGGGTCTGTGGATTAGGACCCACCATGCGTTTGTTTCACTATTCGTAATGAATGACTCAAATAGTGCAACTCATATTATTGCAATTAATCGTAGATACGAGAGTAGGATTTACTCCAATACAAGCTGTGTTACATGTTAATAAAATTTCTAGGATTTCTAATCATCCTGATAAGGTGTAGTGGGTTCTAGGTCTTTGTCTTCATCTGATTCCTCTATATATCCGAAGACTGCACCTGTGTAGCTTCATTTCCTTGGGGGTTCAATGTATTTTGAACTTAAGTCGGTAGTCTGCTTGGACGTGTCCTAGCTCTTTGCAGTGGAAGCATTGATGGTAGGGACATCTCCTACGAATGTGTTCTATCTCCCCGCACGTATGGCATCTCTTGCCCTGATCTCAGGAATCATCTTTGTCACAATTGCCCAAATTAAGTTCTTGGATGATTGGCTTTTCTCAAAATAATACATCTTCCAAGTCTGTTGGACACATTGCTTCCAGATGGTGGTTTAGAGGAGTGTTTAGACCATGGCAAAACTTGGATACTTGTTGTGCAATATCCATAGGTGGTGCGTATTTTAGTAGGGTTACAAACTTTGAGTAGTAAGCTTCTAGGGTTAATTCCAGTTGCTTGAGTTTGAAGAATTCATTCATCTTCAAAGTCTGGTAGGTTGGCGGAAGGTATCGTCCGCGTACAACATCTTTCAACTCAACCCAAGTGACAGCGGCTTCATAAATTCCTTAATCTTTGCACCATTGCTTCCACCATATCTGAGCATGGCCAACTAACTTAAGTTTGCCTATCATTGCTTGATTGGAAAAAGAGGTTCCTGAACTGGAGAAATAATCATCCATCAACTCAATCCATATCTCCGCCTTTGCTGCCACGTCTATCCCTTCTCCATCAAATTTGAGTGCCTTAATTTGCTTGAGAATGAATTTTTTCTCTTGCATGTCAACATTCGTGGGTACAAATGGTGCCTGACAATCAAGTCATACCACTTAGGCTACTTTGTTTAGAATATGCCTACGAACCTTACATTAATCAATCACGCATCATTATGAAACCTGGCTCTGATACCAACTATAATGTGCATGCCTATCGGCTGTCCAAGCACGTTTCTAACAGTCCATCGAGAGACAAATTTAAACAATGCCACTTGGAACTCTCATGGAATGTATAGGGTTTGTCGCCTAGGGTTTATTGAGTCAGCCTCGCAACGAAATATTCATGGCCAAACCCACTAGGATCAACCTGAAATCTAGGTTCCTAGTGGTCAAGATCTCCTAACAGCATTCTAGCGTCGGGTCTTGGACATCCTACTTTATGTACAGATACCAAAGCTAAAGCAAACCCATGCCGCACTTAGTTCAAAGAGAATGTGAAATGAGAGGGATGCACTGCTCAACCTCTCTGCTCCTAGGGCATAGTCCCATTTCGGTCCCCTAAAATGGCATGAATCGGGTTCTAACCTAACAATACCTAAAGGTTGTACGACTGTAGAACCTTGTGAGAAGCCTCCTAGTCCTCTGGGACCACCCTTCTGTAGGATGGACCCGTCAGGGATTCCGCCCACTCGCTTCCCTTGATAGCTTTAGTTTTCTAATTAGGTCCTACCACAGTTACGTGCAACATTTAAAATCAAATTTCTTAATTAATCCTTTTTAGGAAATAGGGTTTGTTCAAGTAATTTATGGCACAACATGAATACATAGTAACAATCCTTTGACAAACAAGTTCAAATAAATTCCTTAACTTATCTTCATGTTAATCTTTGTCTCCTACCCATACATGAGAAATTATGTATCCCTTCTATCCAACAGAAGTACTCGGCCTAAATCACATGGCACCGTAATTTCCATCCATTATCTAGAGTAGGATCTTCCAACTCCCTAGACATTGAGCTCTCAGCAGTCTACAACTCCATTTCAGACTAGGCAAGGGGTATCCAGAGCTCCACTAACCCGAAGCAACCTAGGAGTGAGACACACTTTCCGTGGTTGACCTCTTCACCACTCGACCTTCGGCTCGTGAACCGAGTAGTACCCTCTCTGGTTGAAATGTAGCGTGACCTTGGAGATGATCCACGTGCTCAAAATATCCTTCCTTAATTAATCCAATTAAGAATCAAGCACAATCAAGGCAATCGGCCTAATATCATCTTCCAAGAAAACATTGCTTTATTCCTAGGAGAGAGAGAAGGAGAAGAGAGAAGATTGCAGAAGAGATAGAAGAAAGAGTACGAAAGAGAGAGAAATAAAGTGACGAGGAGAGAGAAAAACTAGAATAGGAGAGAGAAAGATAGGAAAGAGAAAGAAGCCATTGAAGCTGAGAGCAAGGTGAAGAGAAGAAGGATAGTAATGTATTAATGTGTCAAAAGATTAGAAAAGTTACATGTCCTCTCCTTTTATACCAATATCAATGTGACATGGCATCAATATTATTTACACACTAAATCCTTATTCTTCCAAGCTTCTTACAATCCATCCTGTCCCAAAGGCTTTTGCCCTAAAAAACAAACTTATAAAGAGTAGAAAAAGATGGATAGAACAGAGTACTACTCTATTTTTCAGCTTTACAAATGGGAAAATAAATGAAAGATGACAAACATATGGACTAAACTGAAAGAACAAAAGTAGACCTCAACTATATACATGATAAGGAATCCTACAGAAGTATATGGAGCCATAAAGTCTTGAACTGATGATGATGCCAAGACGCATATTTCACGGTGGATTCCGTGAGATTTTGCGGTGGATTTCGTAAAATTATATTTATTGTCGGGGCTCATACACAAGGTGGATTCCTTGTGCGAAAAGTCGATAGGGATGCCCGTCCTTTTTGGTGTCTCGTTAATTTAATATGCAAGTGGGTGATTCCGCAAAATACATATTTAAATTATGGACGTTTATGAGTTTAGAGTGCGCACTCATAATAAATTAAGGTTAGAATTGAATTCTAACCAATTTATTTATTTTGTAGCTGAATACTGCTAAGTATTCACTTTTGTCAATTTAATTTTATTATTTTTCTAACAATTGTGAATACTTCAGTTGATGTGTTGAGCAGGTAGCGGTGGCGTTGGGAAGCACTGGGAGATAGCGTGTATTCAAATTATTTAGAAGAAATTATCATTTTTGATGGGCGCGCATCTTAGGCGTGGCACCAATATTTATTTTGATGCGCTTATTTATTAAAGCGCTTGACATATATTTATTATTTTGTATACACATAGGTGCATGATTTAAATATTTGTTATTGGACATTGTATCTAGGCACAGCTCGACTCTTTGGGCGCCCAACCGCTTTATTCTTTATTTGGACAAAAGCAAACACAAAAGTTAAAGTGTGATAATTGTAAATTTGGGCTATTTTTTAGCTTGGAGATGAATAATATATTAAATGCATGCTTTGTGGAGCACTCACATAGGGCATGGGGGGAGATTGTACCCAATTAGTCTTTTTGCTCATGTCGTGCAAGTCTTCTCTCTTGTTTTTTGTGCAAAACTAGAGTTCTTTTGTTCTTGGGGACCTTCCGGCCCTTGCTACGTACGCATACAGTATTCGATCTGCACACCAGTGGTATCACAGCAAAGCTAAGATCGAGGGCTTCCAATCGCTTACCATCTCACGCGAAGGTGAAGCTCCTGGAACAATCAAGCTCTACAGTCAGTCTCGTGGCAATCCATCAAGACCAGCGTGTTCCTAGCAGTGAAGAACCCCCTGCTACGCAATTGGATCGCGAAGGACCGGCCTCTATAGGCGGAGGACCACCTGGGAAGCTCCTTCATCAAGACGTTTTTCGCAGACAAGAAGATAAGCCATTTTCTTTTTGTTTGGAAATTATAAAGCTTGGTAAGCTTTATAAAGAGCTTAAGCCACAAAGATTCCACAATCGGCAGTCATATCATGTACTGATCACCATCGTCGCTGTTCAAAAGCTGCCGTCATCCTCAGAAATCCATGATTAAGTTAAAATTCCTATTATCTAAAGCCTAAAGCTTTTTAGTTTCATTAAGGCTCAAAGACTCAATTTCCAATCTTTACTATAGAGGTTGTTCACACTGAATTACTTCCGAACCAGTTTCGTAGTTCTTGCAAGCCTTTGTTCACACCCGTGCATTGACAAAGATAATATCCAGCAAGCAGATTGCTATACGCAGTCTACAAGGACAAAGTATACGCTTGGAAGAAGACCGTGACATCAACTTTAGCATCCGCAAAGAAGAAATATTGCAAAAAGCCATTAAAAAAAGAAGAATAGAAATAAGCCTTGTAAACCCAACTTTGAGCTACGCTCATCCCACTAACAAGATTTCAAGTGTGTGAGGTTGTTTGAAATTTTTCAAGATGTCCGATCAAACCATGGAAGATTTTATGGCCGAAGGTGATTTACCGGAACCAACGATGAAGCAAAAACTGGACCTAATTATGATGTAGCTTCAAGAGGAATGAAGAGCACGTCAAAATTTTCAAGCTCAATTGGCCAGTCTGCAAACGATCTACTGCCAACCAAGATGGACCACAATCTGAAGATATTATACGACGAACGATCGATGCGACACTTGAAGCGCAATCTATTTGAAAAGAAACAAAGATAAGTAAAAGAAATTTCAAATTTCGTACTTTCAATGGGTCACGCGATGGAAAAACTGTATTTGCTTTTATCAGTCAATTTGATGATTATTTCCATGAAGAACAGTATGCTAAGAAATACAAGTTTAAGTGTGTCACTAATCATTTAGTGGACAGAGCACCCCTATGGTGGACTGTTGTCCGCAAAAGCATTGATTGTCCTACTACTTGGGAGACTTTCCAAAAGAAATTTTTGCAGAATTTTCTTCCACCCCAATTCCATGTAAAAGCAATCAAACAGTGGGATCTTCTGAACAGAGGGATCACGAGCCTATTTCACAATATACCGAGTGTTTTTGGAATGCTTTATTGCAACTTTGAATGCTCGAAGATGTACCTGAGGCAACCTATAAACGCAAGTTTATGTCTGGCTTACTTGGTCATTTTTATGCGAAGGTGAATATGTTCAAGCCAATGACTCTCGAAGATACAATTTTCTTGGGCTCATGATGCTGAAGACAAAATTCAAGGACGAGAGAAGCGACCGCAACAATTCCCAACTAATGGTAACTTTGGTTCAAAATTTTTGAAGATTCAATCAAAATCGTTTCCTTCCATCTTCATTTCGTAAATCTTGGGCATGACCCCTTGCTTTACCATCACACATAAATCCAAACCCTAAACCATCTCTTCAACCAAATCCCAACATTCCTAAACTTTCCACTATTACCAATATTGTGTCTAAGGCCAAATCCATAGTCTGTTACAAATGCCATCAACCTGGACATCTAGTGGTGAATTGTCAATCCAAAAAGTCAACTGTTCACATCAACTATTTGGGAGCGACAAAAGATGAAGAACATGAAGAAATGACAGATTTTACAGAAGATGATGACGATATCGGTACTACTTCAGATACTTTACCAGGTATGCCAAATCTCCATTCTTTATTAATGATGAAATGTCTTGTGCATGATAGAGAAAAGATTGTTTTACATGATGATGGGAGCACATACGATTTTATTTCTACAAAATTGGTCAAAGAATTGAATTTACATACTATTTCCACTCATTATTGCATCAAGGCTACATTCTTAGGCACTAGATACAATGGAACACAAGAAGTGCATGACTTAGAAATTAAAATTGGTGATTATGTTGAACGTAGAAATTTCTTAGTTGTGCCTTTGCAATCTACTGACATTATCTTAGGAATGCCTTGGCGTCATCAGTATAATCCCGATATAGATTATTCCACTCATTCAATGAAGATTCATTCTAATGGGAAACAAATCACATTGCATGATATGCACACTTTCATTAATTTTCCATTGCTTAGTCATACACTGGCTAAATATGCGTTACGAAAAGGTAGCAAATCTTACTTAATATGGGTCAATGAAATTGAAGTTAAAGAAAATCAAATGCATCCTAGGCACACACAATTTCAAGATTGTTTTGCTACTGACTTACCACCTAGCTTACCACCTATACGTCTCAAAGATCACAAAATAGACCTAATTCTTGGATTACAACCACCATGTAAAGCACCTTATAGACATGTCCAAATTGAACAAAATAAATTCAAGTCCAAGTTGAAGAATTGTTAACTAGAGGACTCATTAGGCCTAGTAGTTCTCCATTTGGTGCACCTATCCTATTAGTGAAGAAGAAAAACAATACCTATAGGATGTGCATTGATTATCGTGCCCTAAATAAGATCACTGTTAAGAATAGATATCCGATCCCTAGGATAGATGATCTTATGGATAAACTACAAGGGTTTGCAATATTTAGCAAGATAGATCTTAAATCTGGATACCATCAAGTATGATTGGACACATATGATATTTTCAAAACTGCATTTAGAACACAATTTGGACACTATAAATTTCTTGTTATGCCTTTTGGTTTTAATTAATGCACCAGCCACATTCAGTCGTATGATGAATCGCATATTTTTGAAGCATCAACATTGTGTCATTGTTTTCTTTTATGACATATTGGTTTTCAGTAAGAATGTGAATGAGCATTATGAACATTTATCCTTGGTTTTCAAATTATTGAAAGAGAATCAATTATATGCTAATCCTAAAAAGAGTGAATTTTTCCCAACATAAATTGAATACTTAGGACATATTGATTCATCTGAAGGTATTAAAGTTGACCCTAAAAAGATAGAAGCAATTTTGAATTGGTCGATACCTAAAAATGTGCATGAATTACGTTCTTTCTTAGGTCTTGCTAGCTTTTACAAAAAAAATGTGAGAAATTTTTCATTGCTTGCATTACCTTTGACAAAATTATTAAAGAAATGTATTGTGTATCATTGGTTCGACAATCAACAAAAGTCCTTTGATTTATTGAAACATGCTTTAACTCATGCTCCTGTATTGCAACTTCCTGATTTTACTAGACCATTTTTCCTAGTAGTCACTGACGCTAGTGGATCTGGAATAGGAACTGTACTTATGCAAGATTCCCATCCAATAGCCTACTCTAGCTGCAAACTTAAACCTTTTGAACTTAAGTATTCTACCTATGATAAGGAATTGCTAGCTATAGTATAAGCTTTACGTCAATGGAAACACTATTTAATGGGATCTGAATTCATGATCAAAACTGACCAACAAAATATTAAACATCTCCTTAGTCAGCCACAAATATCTGACAGACACATTAAATGGGCTGCTTTTATTCAAAGTTTTCATCCACTTATCCAATATCAACCTGGAAAAGAAAATGTTATTGCCGATGCTTTAAGTAGAAGATCGACTATTCATAATATCTCTGTGATATCTTTTGATTCTCTTCTCCCTATGAAAGATATAACCTATGACCAAGACCCTAGTTTTCAAGCTGATTGGAATAAATTAGTTGCAAATAACTAGATTCCAATTGATTCATTGTCTTACACTGATGGATTTATGTTTTATGAAAAAAGATTATGTGTAACTGTTCCATTTTGATCGTTTGTCTTGCACGAAATTCATTGTCCCCCATATCAAGGTCATAGAGGAATTATTTCTACTTTGTGTACACTGTTGAAGATTTTTATTGGCCACAGATGGAATCTGATGTTTCTAACTTTGTATCTAAATGTCTAATTTGTCAAAGAGTTAAATGACACCATGGTAAACAATATGGTTTATTAATACCTTTACCAATTCCAGAATGACCATGGGAACAAATTTCAATGGATTTTATTACTAGTTTACCCAATACTAAAGCTAATCATGATATGATTTGGGCTATTGTAGATAGGTTTAGCAAACAAGCATATTTCATTCCATGCAAGAAAACATTAATTGCATCTCAAGCTGCTCAATTGTTTTTGAAAACTGTTTTTAGTAGCCATGGTTTGCCAAAATTTATTTCTGACCGTAATTCTAGATTTTGCAATAATTTTTGGACTACTTTGTTTGCTAATTTAGGAACAAAGATTGATTTTTCATATGCATTTCATCCTGAAACAAATGGGCAAACAAAAGCTACTAACAGTACAATTTTAGATCTTTTGCATGCATACACAATTTCAAAACCACAAACATGGGATACACATTTACATTTACTTCAGTTTGCATACAATAACACACCACATACAGCTACACACAAAGCATCATTTGAAATTATTTATGGATATAGATTGCCTACACCTATTACATCATTGTCAAACAAAGTTCAAGCTGCTGATGATATTGCTAACATGCATGCTACTATTTTTCATGAAGTTAAAGATATGATTGTGAAAGCCTAGCAATCATACACAAAACAAGCTAACAAGAAAAGAAAAGCTACGAGTTTCAAAATTGATGATTATGTTTGGTTAGGCATTGAAAAGAGAATATTACAAAGTGTTGACAAACACCCTGTTGTAAAGCTAGCTCCTAGATTTTATGGACCTTTCAAGATCATTCACAAAATCAATGACAATGCATTTAAACTAGAATTACCCCAACACTAAAAAATCCACAATACTTTTCATATCAGTTTATTACGACCTTTTAAAGGCCAATTACCTGTACACCACCCTGTCTATGAAAATCCTCCTTTGTTAGAAGAAAAAACTGAAATCCTTGAACTTGAAAATATTTTAGATACTGACTTTATAACCACTAGAACTGGTCATAGATATTCTAGATATTTGGTTAAGTTTAAAAATCATATTGTTGAAGAGGCCCAACGGATGCACGCTCACGACCTAAGTGCTTACCCCTCACTGTTGGCTCCACATTGAGCTAATAGTAATTGAGGACAATTGCTATCCCACCTCAAGGGTATGATGCCAGGAGGCATATTCCACGATGGATTCTGTGAGATTTTGTGGTGGATTCTGTAAAATTATATTTATTGCCAGGGCTCATCCACAAGGTGGATTCCTTGTGCGAAAAGTCGATGGGGATGCCTGTCCTTTTTGGACGTCTCGTTAATTTAATGTGCAAGTGGGTAATTCCATAGCGAGCGATTCCGCAAAATACATATTTAAAATAATGGACATTTATGAGTTTAGAGTGCGCACTCGTAATAAATTAAGGTTAGGATTGAGTTCTAACTAATTTATTTATTTTGTAGCTGAAGATTGCTAGGTATTCACTTTTGTCGATTTAATTTTATTATTTTTCTAACAATTGTGAATGCTTCAGTTGATGTGTAGAGGAGGTAGCGGTGGCATTGGGAAGCACTGGGCGATAGCGTGTATTCAAGTTATTTAGAATAAATTAGGCATGGTGACAATATTTATTTTGACACGCTTATTTATTAAAGCGCTTGACATATATTTATTATTTTGTAAGCGCATGGGCGCATGATTTAAATATTTGTTGTTGGGCATTGTATTTGGGCACAACCTGACTCTTTGGATGCCCAACCGCTTTATTCTTTATTTGGACAAAAGTAAATACAAAAGCTAAAGCATGCTAATTGTAAATTTGGGCTATTTTTGAGCTCGGAGATGAATAATATATTAAATACATGCTTTGTGGAGCGCTCACACATGGCATGGGGGGAGATTGTACCCAATTAGTCTTTTTTCTCATGTCATGAAAGTCTTCTCTCTTGTTTTTTGTGCAAAAGTAGAGTTCTTTTGTTCTGGGGAACCTTCCGGTGCTCGCTACGTACGCATACAACATCCGATGTGCACACCAGATGAGCTCAAAATGAAGTAGACAGCTTGCTGTGTAAACAGACCCTACTGGACCAAATCTACCATAACTTCTAGTAGAAGTGTCCAAATGAGGCCTGCTACATGTCAAAATGTAGCTCTTGAAGAGTACTTTGAACTTATGTAAGTGACTTAGTTTTTAAAATTAGAAAAAATAAAAACTGTTCTAAAACAACGTGATGTCAGGCCCCTTTTTGCACCATAATTAACTCCATAACCAGTAGGCTTTAGCCACCAATGTGTCCTTTAGGAAAGGAAACTCATCTAATATAGAATTGGGCCTCCAATAAGCTTCCTCAAGTGGTAGACCTCTCCATTTGATCAGATTATTCAATGATGGAATGAGATTGAAGCTTCTTCTCACGCTGATCTATAACAGCCTCTAGGATGTATTGAATAAGACCTTCTTCATCAATAGGTGGCAGCTCATCAATTGTATCAACAGGATCACCGTAGAAAGACTTGAGCTAACTAACATGGAATACATTATGAATCTTAATTGAAGAATGTAGCTCCAATCTGTATGCCAAGTATCCAATGGGCTTCAGGATCCGACAGGGGCCATACAATCTGCAAGCAAGCTTGTTATTGGATCCATCTTTCAAAGTAGAGTACCTAGACTTGGGGCACCTTCAATAAAACTATTTCTCCTTCTTGGAACTGTAAGGTTGCCTCTTCTCATAAGTATACATCTTCATTTGGTCTTGAGCTTACCTAAGATTCATCTTACACTACTGAAGAAGGGTCGGCATTCTTTCCAACTCTTCTTTCCCATGAGGGTTAATTCTTTCATTAAAGATGATTGTGGGTAAGGGCACCTTATAGCCATACATAGCCTCAAAGGGCAAAACTCCAATGCTAGCATGGGTGGAATTTTTGTAGGCAAACTTAGCCAAGTGTAACCAGGAATCCCATGAATTTTGGACATCATAAAAGAAATGGCAAAGATAAGTCTCCAACCATTTATTTACCCTTTCTGTCTGTCCATCAATCTATGGTGGATGATAGGCCATAGAAGGAGCCAATTTAGTGCCCATGGATGTGAATACCACCTGTCAAAATTTACTCATGAGCTTTGAGTCTTTGTCATGAACAATAACCTGTGGTAATCCATGTAGTCTAAAAATCTGGTCCATGAACTGACTAGCCACTTGAGAAGCAGTAAACTGGGTCTTGGTTGGAATGAAACAGTCGCCTTGGTGAGTCTATCTACCACCACATATATACTATTCCATCCATTTTTGGTAGTAGGCAAGCTAGTAATGAAGTCCATGGTAATATGTATCCATTTACATGTAGGAATGGGTAATGTCTGTAACAAACCACCATCTGGCTTATGGTGGGTGTTGTCCTTATTTTGCTGACAAGGCATACACTTCACGACAAAGTCCTTGACATCTTTCCACACCCCTTTCCGATAGAAGCTTTTTTTGGTCCTATCATAGGTCTTGAAAACTCCAAGATGTCCAGCTAAAGGCGAAGAATGCAACTCCTCTATAATTTTCCATCGAGACTAGATGCTATCACATCAAATCGGAATTCCCTTCAACAGAGAGAACAAAGAATTGTCTAGTATATATTGTGCACTTATGCTTGTGTTTATACTTAGGAACACCTTTTTGAAAAGGAGTCATCTAACAAAGAAATTGATAAGAAGAAAATCTTTCAAATTGGATTTAGGTTGAAACACCTGGGAAAGGCATGTTGAGCACCCCCAGCTAGTCACCAACCCTATCCGAGGGGGTTTTTTTTATAACCACGTCAGGAATGTGGACCAAACCTGTCATGAGAGGTCTCTCCATAGAAACATATGCTCGTAGGAGGATGCTCGGGTACCAAGGTGCTTTGGCTATAAATCCCCTACCTTTGGGTCCTACTCAGATGGTCTATGTGACTTCCGAAGGAATCTTGAGGTCCTGTTACTAGTGCAAGGATAAAAACTTGGAGGAAAATAATATGCATCCTTACGGATTGCGAGAATCATCCCATGGACAGGATTTGTATCTCAGTTGAAAGTTTAATATAAAGTTTACTTTCAAGGAATTTGTCTGATTTGTTTTCATGTCAGTGCATAAAATTATGTAAAGAAACATGTGACTAATGGGTTAATTGAAGAAGCTGCTTGTATGTGTTACCACTAATGTGCCCTTAGGGAAGTAGAAAACTAAAGATATCAAGGGAAGCAGGTGGGCGAAACCCCTGACGGGTCCATCCTATGGCAAGGTGGTCCCAGAGAACTAGGAGGCTTCTCAACATTCAAATCACGATGATGTATTGACCTTAGATAGTGTAGGGTAGAACCCTAGCTCATATTGTTTTAGGGAACCGAAATGGGACTTTACCTTACGAGTAGAGAGGTTGAGCGATGCATCCCTCTTGTTTCCCATTCTCTTTGAACCAAGTGTGATATGAATCTGCCTTGGTTTAGATGCTATGCGCAAAGTAGATCGTCTGACATTAGAAGGCTGTAGAATGACTTGACCATTAGTCAAGTCAATCCTAACAGGGTTGGCTGATACATTTCATTGCGGAGTAGACTCGAGAGTTGCTAACCGACAAACCCTGTGGCATCCCGTGGGAGTGCCAGGCGGCATCTTTTAGATCATACTCCCGATGGACTACTAAAACGTGTCACGACCTAGGCATGTTACATAAACCCTCTGTTGACCGTCTGTAGAGCCTACGTCTCTATTATGTTCTACTCTATATGCCTCTGTAAGTATGGTGATGGATAAATGTGTAGTTTGGGAAGGTTGTCCAATCCTGGGAAGAGATAAATATAAGTTCAAATTCGCTCAAAGAAGTGGAAGAAGTAGTTGTTGAATACTTGAAGTAAAGACTGAAGTGACAGTGCCATTGTTGAGCTCTCAAGGGACATTGTAGTGGCTCTGGTGACCTTTCATATCAAACATACCTCTTGGGAGGGGTATCCACAACCAAAGAGGGGTTATAGATGATTATTCTTGATTATCTCATTAAAAATTTGAGAGAGATCATGTATGAGAGTGTGTGTGTGTGTGTGTGTGTGTGTGTGTGTGTGTGAGAGAGAGAGATAGCAAAATCTATGCAAAACAATGTATCTATGAGTGAGAGATTGTGAGAGAAAGCTATGGAACTTTTGAAGAAGAATGATTTCTATTCAAAGTGGTGTATTCTCTTGTGTCTTTGTGGTTTCTTGATGAATTCTATGAAGAATATGAAGAGCATAATCAATTTTATTCAAATTAAAACTATGGGAGAATTGTTTCTATGAAGCTACGTGAAGATTTTTTGTTCTTGGTGTTCTTTTCCTTGTTCTGGACATATCAAATATGAAAAAGATGTTTTTTAATGATACAAGATGGATTTTCTTGCAGTAGAATCCTCATTTTCTTGGTGTTCCTCTTGTGGCTCCATAGCCACTCTCTTATGGGGGCAGTGTTATGTACATGGGCTAAAGAACGACTATAAGTAGCAATCATTTTATTCTCGCACTTAGCCACCACCCCTCAGCCACATGATCATCATGAGCACTATGGACAACAGTATGATAAATCTATTGTTGAACTTGAGAGTGATGAAATGGGCAAAATCTTGTCTAATGAAAATAGCTCTATTTTGATATATAGCACACTTTGATGGAGTTTCCTATTGAATTTTATCTCAAATTTACTACAGCAACCTATAGTAAACTATTTGTGATTCCATGTTTGCAACTCTTATTTGGCCAGAGATTCATAATCAAGCATTGGATTCCATGTTTGCAACCTATAGTAAACTATTTGTGATTCCATGTTTGCAACCTATAGTAAACTATTTGTGATTCCATGTTTGCAACTCTTATTTGGCCAAAGATTCATAATCAAGCATTGGATTTTCTCATTTTCCATTGATGTACATACAGTATGCTGGATTGTAGCTCCTTTATACATGATTCTTGGATTCCTCACTGATTTACGTGTTCATATCCCATACATTATAATAAGTCCTAATCTTGTTTTTACAACAAAAACATTCATGTAGGGATCGAATGTAAGAGAGTGGATAGGGGCATATAAAAGGTGTGAAGGACACATGTACAGCTATCATTTTTTTGGAAATAATACAATTCTATCCTTTCACCCTTCCATGCTTCTCTCCTATTTTTTTATGGCTTCTAGCCATCTCTCTTTCTTTCATGTCTTTCCCTCTCCTCGTTCAGTCTTTCTCTCTCTTTTGCACTCTCTTACTCTCTTATTTCTCTCTCCTCTCATGTCCCTTCATTACATGCCCTATGGAGTTCCAAGAAGGAGAGTTGGCTTTGATGAAATTATCAAGTCTCATTACTCTACCTTAAATACTTATTGCTTATTGACTACTACTTATTAACTTGCTTAATAATTATCGATTCATTAACTAATTACCATTTACTGATTATTAACTTACAACTTTATTATATGATTACTTGTTAAGTACTTATTAATTACTAACTTATGTATTAATTAGTAAATCCTTTATTAGAAAAAGAAGAAGAAGAAAAAGATGATGATGATGATGATGCAAATGCATGGTCACACTGAGAAATGGGAACTCTTGCCACAATTTTTTTTTCACAAGGCATCGTCCAATGTTAACTTTAATTTTATTGTTAAATTTAGTTTAGCATTGATGTTAATGTTATCAATGTTAATTTAATTATTACTTAATTTTAATATAAGTTAGTTATATTAATCTATTAATGTAATGTTAGTTATTAGTTATTAATAGCTATTAGATATTAATCATTACTAGTAATAATTACTAAAAATTAAATAATTAGACACTTAAAAATGTAAGTATCATTAAACTTTTAGTTAATTAATAGTCATTAAGTTGGCTCATAATTAATTATACAAAAATAACATAATTAATAATAATTAACTATTAATAAGTAAGTTAATCATCAGTTATTACTGATTAGTGGTTATTAATAATCAATTACTTATAACTATTTCTTAATAGTTGGTTAATAATTTGGAAATTTTCAATATTTAGTTAATCATTAATATTTTGTAATAATTAGTCATTAGTTAAATATTGATAGTTAGTTCATGTTTAGTTACTAGTTAATTAATTATAAGTTAATTAAACTTTATTAAGTTTTTAATTATTTAATAATAAGTAATCCTTTTAGTAATAATTAAATATTAATCATTATTAATTATCCATTAGTACTTACTAGTTATTAGCTATTACAAATGATATATAGTTGAATTGGATTATTAGTAAATTAAAAAGTTAAGTATTATTTATTTATAATTAGGTCTCATTAAGTTTATTAATAATTTATAAATTTAATTTAATTTAATTTAATTAATTATTTTTTAATAAGTAAGTTAATCATTAGTTGTTAATTACCAATCATTAATGAGCAATTACTTATAATTGATTATTAATAGTTGATTAATAATTAAGAAATTATTGATACATCATTATTAATAGTTATTTATTATAAATTAATTACTAATAAATAGTTTTTAATGGTTAGCTAATAATAGAATATTGATAGCTAGATAATAAAAAGTTATTAATACACACACACACACACACTTGCACACAAGGAGGGAGAGAAATTATTAGTAACTATCTAATCATAACAAATTATTGACTAACTAAGTAGTAGTAACTAAAAATTTATAACTAGCTAATAAATATGTAGCTAATAGAGAGAGAGAGAGAGAGAGAGAGAGAGAGAGAGAGAGAGAGAATATAGTAGAATGAAAGGGGGTTATCGATGGAGTGAGTGAGTGAGTGAGTGAGAGAATAGAGAGTGGTTGTGGAGGGGAGTTTCAAGATTCTCCATCGAGAAGGGATTGTTGTGGCAAATGCCATCCCTACGTAATGAAATTTTCAAAGTAGAATCTCATACTCTCCCTCTCTATCTCTCTTTAGAAAGAGGGTTGCCATGAGAGAGAGAGAGAGAGAGAGAGAGAGATTATGGAAGGGATTTTTTTTCCTGGAAAAGGGTTGCCAACGACAACTCCTTTCTTGGCAAAAATGGATTTCCAAACCCCTTGGAGAGAAAGAGAGGGAGAGGAAGTGAGAGCAGGATCTGGCTTTCAAATTTTTTTCACCAAACCTTTTGGGCAAAGAAAATTTCAAATCCCCTTGATCCTCTACATGCATGCATGCATGTGTGTGTGTGTGTGTATGTGTGTGTGTGTGTGTGTGTGCGTGTGTGCGTGTGTGTGTGAGAGAAATATTTTTCATTAGAAAGGGATTGTTGCTAACCCCCTTTTTAACAAAAATAATCATAACCCCCCGAGATAGAGAGAGAGAGAGAGAGAGAGATGATGATGACGACGATGATAGAGGAGAGTTTTGAAAACTTTTCTACCAAGAGGGGATTGTCAACCCCCTTCATCATGAAAAAAAAAATTCAAAACCCCCACAATGGTGAGAGAGAGGGAGGGAAGGAGAGGGGAGAGAGAGAAAGGGGAGTGAGGGGGGGAGTAAGAGTGGCAATTCAGCTTTCAATTTTTTTCCCATCAAAATGGCGGTTGTCGATGAACCCCTTTTGGGTGAAGAAAATTTGAAACCCCCTTGACAAGGTTGCTGGTGACCCCCTTTCCAACAAAAAAAGATTCAAATCAAGCAGTCTCTCATCTCCTCCTTCTAGTCACCTTCTCTCTCATTATGTCTCTCCCCTTTCTCTCTACTATGCCTATAAAAGGACCCTCCCCCTTGAAACCACATTGCAATTTGTCTCTATTGACCCCCCTTTGTGTGTGTGTGTGTGTGTGTGTGTGTGATAATGGAATATATTTTTTGTCGAAAAGGAGGTTGTTGGCAACCCCCTTTTTGGTGAAAGCTTTATTCAACCTCCACTCTCCTCTTCTTCCTCTCCTAGTCCCTCCTCTCTCTCTCTCTCTCTCTCTCTCTCTCTCTCTCTCTCTCTCACAACCGCATTCCATCTTCCCCTCTTACTTTTTTTGGATCAATGTAGGAAAGAGAGTGGCAATCAAATGAGTCATTGAAGGAGGAATTTCTAACTTCTATAGAGGTGCAAAAGGCCATTGCACTTGCTCATGGGGAGGAGTGACCTTGGGGGAGCTTGTAACGTGCTCGCCTATCAGCTATCCAAGCATGTTTTAGTGCTCCATCGAGAAACAAATCTAAGTGTCGTCGCCCAACACTCCCATGGAATGTTTCGGGGTTTATTGCCTAGGGTTTCCCAAGTCCGCCTCGCAACGGAACATTTACAACTGAACCCACTAGGATCAACCTGAAATCTGGGTTCCTAGGGATCCAGGTCTTCTGACACCATTCTAGTGTCGGGTCCTGGATATCCTACTTTACGCAGAGATACCCAAGCTGAAGTAGACCCATGCCGCAATTGGTTCAAAGACAATGGGAAACGAGAGGGATGCGCCACTCAACCTTTGTACCCGTAGGGCATAGTCCCATTACGGTCCCCTAAAACGGCATGAATCAAGTTCTAACCTATCAATTCATGAAGGTCGTACGACAGTAGAACCTTGTGAGAAGCCTCCCAGTTCTCTGAGATCACCTTGCCGTCGTAGGATGAGGACCCGTCGAGGTTCTGCCCCGAGGTTCCACCCACCAGCTTCCCTTGCTAGCTTTAGTTTTCTAATTAGGTCCTATCACATTTGTGTGACATTCAAAATCAGCTTCCTTAATTAGGCCTTTTAGGGAACAGTGTTCATTTGCGTAATTTACGGCACAACACAAATACAGTGCAAGCAATCCTTTTTACAAACAAGTTCGAACAATTTCCTTAATTTATCTTCACATTAATCTTTGTCTCTTATCCATACATGAGAAATTATGTATCCCTTCTATCCAACAGAAGTACCCGGTCCAAATCACATTTCACCATAATTTCCATCCATTATCTAGAATAGGATATTTCAATGCCACAGACGTTGGGCTCACGATAGTCTTCACCTCCATTCCAAACTAGGCAAGCAGTGTCCAGAGTTCCACCAGACCCCAAGTGTCCTAGGAGTGAAACACAATTTCCATGGTTGGCCTTTTCACCACTCGAACTTGGGCCGTGAATCAAGCAGTACCCTCTTCTTGGGGTAATCCACGATGTGATTTTGGAGATGATCCACCCATGAAAAATATCCTTCCTTAATTAATCCATTTAGGAATCAAGCACAAACAAGACATTCAGTCCTAATATCATTGTCCAAGAAAACATTCCTTTATTCCCATGGCAACTTGGCCTCACAAACCCCTGCCATGCATTTACCATTAAGCACCGGCACTTGAATAATCATCCAAATCACATCCCAACAATCAATTTAATGCAAAAAACATTTAAGACAATGTTAGATCAATCAACACAACAAAATTTACTTAACACTCCTTCCTTCAACTAAGGCATATGTTAGGGGTTTAAACATTGTGCACGATGTAAGTTCTATCGATCATTTACATTATTTGATAAGCTAACCTTCTTCTCAGCAAGTACAATGACCTAGGATTTCCTAATCCTTGAGCCCTTCATTTTCCCTGGAGTTGTTTTGCATCTAGCCCAACCCCGAATATGATTGATAAACATAATAGCTATTGGACAGATCTCAAGGTATCATAGTTATAATCCTAATGATTGTTGTTTGCACTAGCTACGCATAGCTTCAAGATCCCAATGAACTAATAGCTCGTGATATTAAGAAGACTTTAACGCAAGATAAATTTGTGTACCGTGCGTCATTTTCTGCGTGGGGCCATTCTCGATCTTCATCTCCCTTAGACACGAGTCACACAAGACTTTCACACCTTGTGCTCGATTAGTGGGGCCAATTGGGGAGAGAATTGAGCTTTGGGAGTGGAGGATAATCTCATGAGCAACGGGGTATAAGTTCGCGGCCAATGGAAAAAAAAGATACATGTGGCCACCCTCTTAGGAGGGGAAAAGAAAGAGTCTCTCTCTCTCTCTCTCTCTCTCTCTCCCCTTCTTCTTCTTCTCTCTCTTCTCACCTCTCTTTTCCTTCTCTCCCTCTTTCTCTCTCTCTTCTTCTTCTTCTTCTTCTTCTTCTCCTCTCTCTCTCTCTCTCTAGGCCAGCAGCAGCAGAGGGGAAGAGGTGGTACCCTTTCCTCTTTCCTTTACGATGGGGGGGGGGGGGGGGGGGGAGGGACATGTGGAAGAGGTGGAGTGGTGGTGGTCTTTCCCACCCTCCACCTATCGCAGCGCATGGTGTTCTGGACTGTTAGAGAGGGGTGGTAGGCCCGTGGCCTTCCACTCCTCCTTGACATCGTCACAATCTGCCTCCCTCCCTTGTCATCATTGACGCATGCCTCCCACGTCGTCATCACATTCTTCCTCCCCCTGCTACCTGTCCACTATGATGACAGGGGGAGGGTAATTTTTTAAAAATTTTCTTTTACTTTAATAAAAGGGGGGTTTCTATGGGGCGGGTTAGAGATATTACATCCTCTCCCCCTTAGAGAACTCGAGATGTCCTCATCTCGAAAGAACTTGGAAAGACAAGCATTAATGGGGCTTAAGGCCTGTGGGTTAGGACCCACCACGTGTCTGTTGTGCTACTCTTAATGAATCAAGTAGTACAACTCATATTATTGCAATGAACCATAGGTACATGTGTAAGATTTATTCCCAATGTAAGCTGTATTACATGTCAATAAGATTTTTCTAGGATCTCTAATCATCCTGAATAGGTGTAGTAGGTTCTAGGTCTTCGTCTTCATCTGATTCATTTTCTTGGAGACTCAATATCTTTTGATTAGGGCAATCTGCTTGGATGTACCCTAGCTCATTGTAGTGGAAGCATTGATGGTAGGAACATCCCCTACAGATGTGCCCTATCTCTCCGCACATGTGGCATCTCTTGCCCTGATCTTGGGGATCATTTTTGTCACAATTGCTCGATCCAAGTTCTTGCAATTCTGTTGGACACATTGCTTCAAGATAGTAATTCAAAGGAGTGTTCAGGCCATGGCAAAACTTGGATACTTGCTTCACAATATCCATAGGTGGTGCGTATTTTAATAGGGTTACAAACTTTGAGTAGTAAGCTTCCAAGGTTAATGTGGCAAGTTTTTTAACCTCCATAACCTTTGTCATATAAGCATAATGTTTTGCAGAGTAACCACTATAAGTCAGTCTATCCATAGGATTGCTGACCCTCTACGAGCGTATGAGTTGTGGTACACTACTAGGCTCCCCTCTCTCATGAGGCGAAATGTACCCGGTCTGCCGAGTACCAAGCGTATACACAGTAGGAATACCAAGTTCACTGTCAAGATTATTAGTCGAGTCATAGCTTGAAGTCATCATACCAGGTGTATCATCAAAAACTTCTTATTTCCCTTTGTTGTATGTCTATGTGTGTGACCGACAATCTAACTATATGTCCAGATGTACACATCAAGTGTGGGGCATTTAATAAGTCAGTGGTCTTTGACTTAACCACAATTAGTACATTTGCTAGATGATCTAGTTGTAACTATTCTGCTCTACTAGTTACTTGTGGAATATAATGAAAGAAATGGAATGAGATGACTGCTCACTCTCCGTTGCTCCAATCCTACTCTATTATCTAGCATGGTATCAGAGCTTGAAGTCTTATCCCATTCTGGCCCCCTAAAACAATGCAAGTGGGTTCTACCTAACGACTAGTTGGTCTTCCTATTTCTATCACAAATTTAGAAAAGCTCCCAACTAACCGAGACCACCCTATCGTGGACCTGACCATCAGGGGTCATACCCACCCGCTTTCCTTTGATAACGGTACCATCTTTAGTTTTTTAATTACCTACAACACATTTATTGAAACATATACAACCAACTTCCTTAAATTAGTATGTTAAATCACAAGTTCCTTCACATAATTTATTTCACGGGCACACATACAATTCAAACAACCGCTGAATAAAAAACAAATTCCTTTATTATATTGGAAGTTTATTACAAGTTCCATCGTTTTGATCCTGCGGAAGATATACAGAATTCCACGAGGGTATTCTATCCACCAAGATTCCTCCCTTGTAACTAGTATTAGGGTTCCACATGATACCTAAACCTATGCGAGCAGCTGAGCTATGGTGCACTACTAGGTTCCCCTCTCTCATGAGGCGGAATGTACTTGGTCTGCCAAGTACCAAGCGTATACACAATAGAAATACCAAGTTCACTGTCAAGACTATCCGCCGAGTCATAGCTTGAAGTCATCATGCTAGGCGTATCATCAAAAGCTTTTTCTTTCCCTTTGTTGTATATCTATGTGTGTGACCAACAATCAACTAATTGTAAGTCCAGATGTACAAAGCAAGTGTGGGGCATTTAATAAGTCAATGGTCTTTGACTTAACCACACTTAGTACATTTGCTAGATGACCTAGTTGTAACTATTCTACTCTACTAGTTATTTGTGGAAAATAATGAAAGAAATGGGATGAGATGAATGCTCACTCTCTGTTGCTCCAATCCTACTCTATTATCTAACACGGTATCAAAGCTTGAAGTCTTATCCCATTCCGGCCCCCTAAAACAATGCAAGTGGGCTCTACCTAACAACTAGTTGGTCTTCCTATTTCTATCGCAGATTTAGAAAAGCTCCCAAACCGAGACCACCCTATCACGAACCTGACCGTCGGAGATCACACACACCCGCTTTCCTTCGATAACAGTATCATCTTTAGTTTTTTAATTACCTGCAACACATTTATTGAAACATATACAACCAACTTCCTTAAATTAGTCCGTTAAATCATAGCTTCCTTCACATAATTTATTTCACGAGCACACATACAATTCAAACAACCCTTGAATAAAAAATAAATTCCTTTATTATATTGAAAGTTTATTACAATTTCCATCTTTTTGATCCTGCAGAAGATATACAGAATTCCATGAGGGTATTATGTCCACCAAGATTCCTCCCTTGTAACTAGTATTAGGGTTCCACAAGATACCTAATCCTCTGTGAGCGTTTGAGTTGTGGTGCACTACTAGGTTTCCCTCTCTCATGAGGCAGAATGTACCCAGTCTGCTGAGTACCAAGCATATACACAGTAGGAATACCAAGTTCACTGCCAAGACTATCATCTGAGTCATAGCCTGAAGTCATCATGCCGGGTGTATCATCAAAAACTTTTCCTTTCCCTTTGTTGCATGTCTATATGTGTGACCAAGAGTCTAACTATATGTCCACATGTACACATCAAGTGTGGGGCATTTAATAAGTCAGTGGTCTTTGACTTAACCACAATTAGTACATTGGCTAGATGACCTAGTTGTAACTATTCTACTCTACTAGTTACTTTGGAAAAGAATGAAAGAAATGGGATGAGATGACTGCTCACTCCTATTACTCCAATCCTACTCTATTATCTAACATGGTATCAGAGCTTGAAGTCTTATCCCATTCTGGCCCCCTAAAACAATGCAAGTGGGTTCTACCTAACGACTAGTTAGTCTTCCTATTTCTATCGCAGATTTAGAAAAGCTCCCAGCTAATCGAGAATACCCTATCGACCTAACCGTCGTGGGTCGTGCCTGCCCACTTTCCTTTGATAACTGTATCATCTTTAGTTTTTTAATTTTCTCCAACATATTTATTGAAACATATACAACTAGCTTCCTTAAATTAGTCTATTAAATCACAGGTTCCTTCACATAATTTATTTCACAGGCACGCATACAATTCAAACAACCCTTGAATAAAAAACAAATTCATTTATTATATTGAAATTTTATTAAAATTTTCATCGTTTTGATCCTACGAAAGATATTTAGAATTCCATGAGTCCACCAAGATTCCTCCCTTGTAACTAGTATTAGGATTCCAGGATTCTGTCCTGGGTCGCGAAGGGGCTCGTCAGATTCTAGGAGTAATGCGGAATTTACGGCCAAAACCTCCCATGGCATCCACATTTCCTACTACTTGAGACTATCCCTATGGACAGACCTTTCCACTACGGAGCCGATCTAAGCCTCTCGAAGCAATAATCATGACCCTTTTGGAGTAGGGTCTCGCAGCTAGCTTGGGGGTAGCCTTGTGTAATCTTTTCTTTTATTCTATTTGTCAATGTTTTTAATCAGAGATCTAGATTCTAGCAAACACAAACAATCCTTTCAAATAATGACAATCACACCATCGTGCAATTTCACAGCTTCACATAGCCATGGTAGATCCTTAACCCAAGGTAGCCTTACATTCTAACGAGGATACTTCTTCCCATAAAGAAGTGTTGAGTACAAATCTTTCAATGTCGTTAAGCAAGACACAAACTTCATGTTTAGGGCTAACTTACCCAACATAAGCGAATTTCCTTTAGTTGGTACTTAGAAAAATATTACGATAATAATTTAATGAGATGATTTACAAGATTCTTTAAATAGACTTTCACTTTTTAAGTGTTGATCAACTCCTAACCATTGTCGCATTTGGCAATAAATATATCGAGTTATTTTACTAATCTCGAGTGCCCATAACATCCTTTACTCATTCCGTGCAATAACCTCCTACAACTATTTCCATCATGATTATACGAATTATAATCTCGATTAATCTATCTACAAATCATAGATAGTAGTTAATCATTTGTACGTGTATTAATATGCTCTCTAGATGAAACTAGCATCTCGTGCAAGTGTAAATACAAAAGCTAACATTTTATGTACTTAACTTCAGAAAAAACCTTATTATTTTATGTGAACTATGAAAATAATAGCATATTTTTGAGTTGTGAACAACCTGGTTTGGCACGACGTCATTGGGAATTTTGTATTTGCTTGTGCTTGCATTTGCCACACACCCAATGTTCCATTGGTAGTGGCAATTTCGACAACCTCGGGCATTCCTGTATCTCAAGCAATACTCGTTCTTTGAGCGGTTGCAGTGGATTTCATGATCTTTCTGCCTCGTTGCTTTGGAGTCATCATTCACGAGTGGGTTCGAGAGATAGAGAAGGTGGAATGAATTCGAGATGGGAGAGCGAGAGCAACTTGCCGAGTTGAAGACCAAGACAGGGGGAGGTTGAGTTAATTTGTTTCCTGGAGCCCCAAGAGGAACACCAAGAAAAAGGGAATTCTCTTGCAAGAAAATCTATCTTGTAACATCAATAAGCTTTTATTTCATTCTTTTGATCATCAAAACAAAGAAAACAACAATTCTTCACGCAGCATCATAGTAGATATCTCCCGCGGATTTGATAGAATCAACCATAATCTTCAACATCTTCATAGAATTCATCAATAGAACAAAGAACACAAAGGAATACACCATCTTTGAATGCAAATCAATCACATATTATTTATCTTCAATGTCTTCATAGTACTCTCTCTCAATCTCTCATATACAGTTACACTGTTTTGATAGAATTTACTATCTCTGGCTCTCTCTCTCTCTCTCTCTATCAATAGTACATCATCTCCTCACTACAATACTCTCATAATAACTCTCAATAATCCTTCTTAGGTTGTGGATGCACCTCTACAGAATAGTTACAGTCTAGTACCAAAGCAACTACAGTACAGTTACAGTACAGAGACAAAGCAGAGATAGAGGCTCTATAGAAGGTTTACGGAAGGTCATCAGAACCTCATAACTCATACTCAAATCATTCCAAACTATCAAAAACTAATCAATGGGCTTCCAAAAGATCTCAATCTTCATCAATCATCAATCCATGCTTCATATAGAAGACAATCAGAACAAAACAGAAGCTATATGCAAGGTATACAGAACCAATCAGAACCTCATAGAGCTTCATATCTCTACTAAGAATCATCATGAACTTCCAAAACATAATCAATATCATCCAAAACATTCTCAAACACTTCCATTATCAATCATACATCACTCTAAATCCATCAAAAATCAATCATTCAGTCCTCAAAAACAACAAAAATCAGTCAAAATTTCAGTATTATTCCACTCTCAACATATATCCCCACACTTAGAAAGGAAGTGTCCTCGCGACCTAAGGAAAAGAAGAATATAAGTTCACGAAAGAGCTCAATTTTATATTTCGTTGAATCTTCAATAATCTCTCCAAAGCATGACCCCAACTTATCACATGTATCTGATAGAAAAAACTACTAAAGGAAAACTCCCGTTAGTCATTAACTCATCTAATTAATCATTTAAAAATCTATAACAAATTTGTAAAGGATGTAAGAGATTCTCTTCAGCTTTCCACCATAGGCTTTTCATCCACCATCAATATTTTTTTTTTAAGCTCTCAAACAGATTATTTTCAATCAACACGAACTCATCACATACAATTATTACAACACACACACAAACACTAACACAACCATCTGAATGACACCTCCAAAAAGAGATACATATCATTAAGAATCATCCAAAATACATTGCAAAGGCATCAATGAAGATGATCCCTTTTGAAGGCTTCGTGGTTTCGAAAACGATCCATGGAGAAGGATCCATCTACAAATGTCTTTGGAGGATTTTGAAAGAACTGCAAGCAACATGTCCTTTCTAGCAAAACAAGGTATCTGCTAGGTAGACATAGGGCATGAAAATACAAGACATCCAACTGGTGGGAGTCAATGTTCACATTGACATTCATACAAAGTTTTGGAATGGCCTTTTGATCATTATGGGAATGCCTATGCATGTATGCTAGATACCAAGCAAAATGAGCTGTGAATCTCACAGAAGGATCTAGAGATTGTGAATATTGGTGAGCAAAATGAAAGTAGTTCTGGTATGCTTGACTGGCAATTGTCCAATCTCCTGGAATTATTGGCCAGTTAATCTGAGGTCTTGTAAGAGAATCAGTCGAGCTCCATCCTCTTCTTCTTGGAATCTACTGATCAAACCCTTCATATTCACTAACCAACTGAGGGGGTTGAGAGATAGAAGTGGTAGGAGATGGAAGTGGAATAAGTAAAAGAGGATGAAGAGATGAGTAGGCAAAATCATAAAAGGGGAAATAAGTTAATGAAGGAGTGGCTGAAAATTTTAGGGAATCTGTTAGGAAGGGTGTCAATTGATAAATAGGAAAGGTAGAAGGTACATGGATAGATGGAGAAGGGCATGGTGGAGAAGGGGAAAGTACTCTATCTTCGATAAAAGAACATAGGTAAATATGGGAATTTGAGGAAAAGATTGAGGTTGGAAAAGAAGGGGTAAGATTGCTGTTGAATTGGTTTGATAAAGGGAAAGATAGGTATCATAACAGTGAGCCATTTGTTGGTAGTATAGTAGGCTAGGAACAGAGGGACCTAAGATAGATCTTCTCTGATAGGCATCAAAAAAGGTTGAATCAAATGGATGGTTTTTGGAAAGGTGAGGTGAGAGATCCACCCTCAATTGGTTAGTGCTCTGTACATAGGTAGAAGCTATGTTCTGACGTTGATTCAAGACCACAGAATCAATCATTGAGTGCCACGAATTATCAGGGCAAGTAGCCACTTTTGAGGAGTAACTCTAGAACATGTCATCTATTTGCAACTCCAAATAGTTGACATACAAAACAGCTTGTAAAACCACGTCTTCCACATACCATGCCATATCTACCTCATCTAGAATCAACAGATCACCTATGACAGCAACATGGTATCCGTCATCACAAAATCTTCAAACACCATACGGACCACTTCTGTCAGTAACTTAGGAGACCAATCCCCACTCCAACCAGCCTCTGGAAGAGGAAGATCCATCGTTGAAAGCTTCGTGTAAAAGGCCAACTTCTGCAATTGATATGGACAAAGAAAGAATGGTCCGAAGGAACATATTCCTGGAAATGATCGAATGTAGACCATAGCAGATCCATCCTAGATTGCAATCTTTCCACTTTATCTTGGAACAAATGACACAAGGTAGCCTGTCATTGGAGAATTGCCAAGTCCTGCTTGGAGAGAGAGGGGATCAGTGGAACATTGGGGCTTGGAGGAACAGACCGTGACTGCGTTAGTTAGTCTTGCAACTGCTTGATTTGGGAAGCTTGTGATTTTACTGTGTCATGAGCACTCTGTAAGGTTGAGAGTTTTACATCTAAAAGAGTCTGAAACTCTTGCACTTCTTTGGACATCCTCTCCTTCTCCTCTGAGATTCTGGTGACCTCTGATTGAGCTTCTGTTAGTTGAATCTTCAAAGAAGATATCTCTTCTGTTTGGGTCTCAATCATTTGGGTTTGTTGCTCCATCTACTTAAACAGATCTGCTAGGGTGTCTTTAGAATAGGGTAACTCTGATGTTGCCTTATGTAACTGGTCTTTCGACTGCATCAGTTCTTCATAAAAGGAAGCATACAGCTGTTGAGCACAGGCTGTCACTGAAAGTTCAATCGAACTCTAGATGTCTTTACAAAGGAATGGAATGGCATCTCTCGATACTAAACTGTTCAGTGAAGGGACTGATATGTCCAAGGAACCCTCTCTATGTGTCCTGAACAGGTTGTTACATGTGAGATAATTAGGGAGGTCACTGCCAGAAGTAGCAAGAATTATAACTGAAGGAAGAACTGAATGAGCTTTATCGGCCACCCGCTTCGAGCGCTTTCGCTGAATGACTAGGGGAGGAGGAGAATAAAGATCATCTATATCAATAGGTTCTGACTCTTCTGAAGGCGGAGGAGGAGGTGGAAGCACACCCTCCTTTAGGCCTGAGTACGTCAAGAAAGCATACAGGTAGGACCCATATGTGACGTTTGTGACATTTCCCCTGGTTACTTTGACAAAATGTTGATCCATCTTTGTGAGTAGGTAAGTGCTCCAATCAATAGCTGCTCCTTTTAACACCATCCTGGAAGCTATAAAGAGCTCTTTGGACAAGTAATGGGATGGTGTTTTTGCAGGTATAAACCTATGTTGGAGAAACTGGCAGACCAACTTCCACACAGGATCAGTGATCATGGACAAAGAGACTCCTAAAGTGTTGATCACTTTCTTGACATCCAGAATTTCCTTGGTCTGCTTCTGTAACAGCTTGAAAATCTCATCGTTGGAGAATAGTTGTCTAGTTGTAACAAATGGCTCTCCTTTGTAGGGAAGAGACAAAGCCTTCCCTAACCCTCGGGGTGTCAATGTCATGGAAGCACCATGGACCAGTTCCGACTTCTTGCTGTATGAGGCAAGGAACTCATCACACATGGATGGATCTTCTGGAATCAAGGGGAATGAAGCAGCCACGAAAGTCGCAAGGCCTGCTTTCGCGATAGGCTCAAAAGTTAGTAGGGAAGAGTAATCCCTACTAACCAGCGGGGCATACTGGATAGGGGGAGGAGCGTGAGGCGCCATTCAGATGGAAAACACACGCACCACAACACGAACAAACACAAAGAATGCCTGCAAAACAACCAAAGGGCTATCAAAAAGAAATCAATCCAAAAAGAATGACACACATACATGAACGTAACTAACCCATTTACCACCCCATACAATACACATACTAGAAAAAATTCAGCATGACCTCTACACATATGCAACCAAAAACTTCATGCGATACAACAAACAGGCACCCAAATCCCCGTATCAGGTAAGAAAGAAAGAACTACACATCGTACCCGTAATCGTAACACATAGACAAATCATAATACCATAAAAATGTACCTCAAGACCGGACCATAACCTTGACCATCAATGTAAACTAAAAGACTGTTACGCGCCCATCCCATGAAGCATGTTTATTAAAAAGTGGAAAGAAGTGCAGTGAGGGGGAATTATTTTAATAAAGGGTTCATTTTAAGAAATTATTAACAATGGTGACATTTTATTAGGTTATAAACCTTAATAAGAAAACGGTAGTTCCTTCTTAAAATTTTAATTGCAAATTATTAGGGTGAAACGGTGCTTTATCGCAACTCGGACTACAATTTTCAGATTGGGTCTAGATCTCTAAATGCAAATTCCTTAATTAAAAATTAATAGTGATGTGGAGCGCTTTTTTGCCAGCGCGTGCTTTTTTGTGACGGTTGGTTCATTTTTATTAAAAATTAAGGTGCCTTTTAAGTGCACGTAGCGTGTGCAAAGTGAACGGCTGGTTGATTTTAAAATTATTAAATTGTGTGTTTAGCGCGAATGCACATGGAAAAGGTGGGTGAATAGATAGTTCATCTTAGCAATTAAGTGTGATTAAGGGGGTAATGAAAATAAATAAAGCTCACAACATAAATACCTAGTAGGGGTACGTATGCAATGGACGGAAGGCGCACAGAGTAGTCCCCTAAAAGCAATGAATCCACTCAAACAAAAATAAAGACCACTGACTGAACAAAAAAGAAAATACCTTAATGTTTTTGTTATATTTTTATTTGATTTTTATTTTTTATTTTATATTGTATGTGTTTTGTATTTTAGATGTGTTTTGTTTGTATATATTTTTTGGTTTGGGTAATTTGTTTTATTTTATTTTTTTTCTTTTTGTTTTCTATTGTGTGTACTTTTTTTAATAATAATTAAATCAAGATATATAACATATAAATATATGATAAAGTGGAAGAATGAATTTGTAACCATTTTGCAAGTGTCCACAATGGATGTTAATGCAGTCATGATTTTCAGTTGATTGTTTGTAGGATGTAAAATGAATTGTTATGAGATGTAGTATTAAAATTAGGGTTTTATGGCTTCTAAGAATATGTTTTGCCTTTTATGGAAACATTTTTAAGTGAAAAATTAGTGGAAAAAGGGCAAGGGGATTTGTGGAATTTTTTGGAAATTTTATGAATTTCTTTTTAAATTTTAACTAATTTTTAATGAATTTTATTCATTTTTCACGTAATTTTGAATGAATATTCAGAATTGAAATTTTTTGTAATTTATTTTTTTTAATTTCCACCTTGCAAATATTCCAAACAATTTCAAAAATATTGGTAAATTTTCCAAAAAAAAGTTGTAATTTTTTTATTTTAAATGAATTTTTTGAATTAACTAAATCAATTAAATGATGTAAATCAGGTTAATTGGGTAAAGGAGGTCAAGTCAGATCAACTAAGTCAGGTTAGTCTAAGTAGGTCAGTTAAGTCAGAATAAGCAAGTCTGGTCTGGTTAGGTTAGTCAAGGTTGATTAGGTTAGTCTAAGTTAGTGTAGCCCAGTTAGGTCAATTAGGTTAGTCTAGGTTCGTTAGTCAAGTCAAAGTAGTTAGTCAAGTGCTAACTAGATGTGGTTAGACTAACTAACCAGGGTTAGGTAGGGGGGTAGGCAACTAACCATGGTTCAGTTAATAGGGGGTCAACTAACCAGGGGTAAGTTAGTATGGTTAACTGACTCGGGTGAGGTTAGGGGTCAACTAACCTGAGTGAGGTTAGTGGGTAGGGGTCAACTAACCAAGGGTAAGTTAGTGGGGGGGGAACTAACCCTAGTAAGGTTGGTGAGGGTACTAACCCTAGTAAGGTTGGTATATTAACTCAGGTTAGTTAAAATTACTCTAGTTAGGTTAGTAACTAACTCAGGTTAGTTAGGTGACTAACCAGGGTTAGTTGCAGCGGGTGATGGGAGGAGGAGGAGGAGGTGGAGGAGGGGGTGGAGGTCGAGGTGGAGGTGGAGGTGGAGGTGGAGAGGGAGGTGGAGGTGGAAATGGCGGCCGAAGGAGACGGCGGCGTGGCGGGGTAGCGAACAGCATTGACGGCAACAGGGCCGAGGCGGCGTTGACGGGAGCAGAGGGTGGCCGAGGCGCGGGCGTCAACAAGCGCAGAGGGCAGCGGACGGGCGGCATTGTGGGCAACAGACGACAAGACGTCGTCCAAGGGAGGCTTCCACGAGCAACGGCAACTGTTGTTCGAGGTGGAGGTGGAGGTGGAGAGGGAGGTGGAAGTGGAAATGGAGGCCGAAGGAGACGGTGGTGTGGCGAGGTAGCGAACAGCGTTGACGGCAACAGGGCCGAGGCGGTGTCGACGGGAGCAAAGGGTGGCCGAGGCGCGGGCGTCAACAGGCGTAGAGGGCAGCGGACGGGCGGCATTGTGGGCAACAGATGACAAGGCGTCGTCCAAGGGAGGCTTCCACGAGCAACGGCAGCTGTTGTTCAAGGTGGGCACGGCGGCGGTGGGCGGGGTAGTCTAGGGGAGGCGGATGAGAAAGAGGAGGAAGAGGAGGAGGCTGGAGAACCGGCAGCAAGGACGCTGCAGAGGGCAGCACGGACTGCAGAGGGCGTTCCTGGCGGCAACCACGGCAGCGATAGGAGGGCGACGGGAGCATAGGTGAGAAAGGAGGAGCCCGAACAGGTACGTCCGTTTTTTTTAAATATAAAATAATTTTTTAACAATTTTAAAATTGATTTGTTTTAAGTTAATTAATGTTTTTTGTTTTTTGAATAATAATTAATTGATTGATTTTGTGTTTTTTTATTTTTTAGGGTGGTTTGCATTCGTGAAAGGTGTGTTGAGGTGGGTGAAATGTGGGTTGTGGGTTGGTGTTTTTTTTTTTGGAAATAATATAATTTGTTTTTAATTTGTTTTTGTTGGTGATTTTGGTATTGAATTGTTGTTTTCTTTTTTGTTTTTTGGTTTTTTTTTGGTTTTTTAATAAAAATAAAAATAAATTAGTTATGAATGTGAAAAAGGAACGCATCCCCGTCCCGCGCACATGCGTGGGGCAAGAGTAAAAAAATTTGCAGTGACGAATCAAACGGGCAAGGACGGTGATGCGCAAACCACGAACGCCACGGGGGCGTCCCGAGGTGCGTAAAACCAAAAACAAGCACATTCAGGCACGAGGCAAGAAATGCGGTTAACAGGAAAAATGAAGAAAAATTAACAAAATCCGAACCGTTTGTCGAATCCAAAATCTAGAAAAAGGAAAAATGTGCCGGGAGACGAGGAAAAAATAATGGAAACAGGCAACACACGTTCTGGGGCAAAATCAAGGTGTTCACATGGAATAAACGCAAAAAAACCCGAAAACACATGTGTATTAATATCAGAAAATCCGCACATCGGAACGAAGTGCGGAAAGAAGGAAAAGTGTGCAGAATAAGGTGTCCGACAACTCTATCATGACAAAATGCAGTTTTGAGCGAGATAGAATGCATTCACATGGGAAAAACCCAAAAAATTAATAACTTAAGAACCTTCCGTCGGAACAAGGGTTGGTAGAAAGGAAAAATGGGCAGTTCAAAGGGACGAACAGGGTTGTAAAGTTGAATCAGGATTTCAATAAACGTAGGATACATTCACATGGAAAAATCACAAAACAAAGAATAATGGCAAACGGTCAAGGAACAACCTCAAGGACAGGGTGAAATAGAACAGAAGGATGGGGAAGGGACCCCATCAGGGTAAAATGAAATCATGGCCTAGATGCATGAGTAGAACAGGATATATGCTTGGAGGTATGCAACATGGATACGGAGGGACGCATCCCCACACTTAAAACCTTAACAGGAAGGGTAAACCAAACTTCAAGAACCTAGTACCCCACATCAAACTAACCACAACATCCCAACACTTGAAACATAACCGGTATTGAGAAACAGAAGATGTAGGGTTAGAAACACTTGGCCCATATTGCCGAGGAGGAATATCAACTATCGAGGTTGCGTCTGATGTCGTCATCAGCTCTACAAGAGGTAACAAGGTGTCTTCACAACACACGTCCTTTGTCCTTCGTCCATGCAACAGCACCTAGGGAGGTAGCTGGTTGAAGGAATCATAGGAAATTCATCGATGGCAAGGGATATTGCACTCAACCCACGATCACTCAAATGGATTGAAAGAGCAGTCACTCGCCCATGACTAACATCACTCGAAGAAAATAATGATGACACCTATAGCTCACACCCGGTTTAGGAATCAACAGGGAAATGGTGTAGAGAGAGTATGCCAGGGTGCACAATTGATGGTGCATTAGTGCGTCCAACCCGTTTGGCATAGGTGCAAGGAGAAAGGCCAGGGTGCCTTGTAGTGCAATGTATAGAGCAGAGTGATGTGTCATGTGCTGATGGCAGAGACCCAACCCGTGGGTGCATAGGAAAACGAGAACGTACCTGACTCCAAGGGTCGTAATGTCCCTCAATCCTCACCTCTCGGTAATTGATTGAAGAAATACCAATCACACTCAGCCCACCCTCTGTCTCACGCTTTGTTGAATGATACATGAGGCAGCCCTTTCCTGAAACCCATTGATGTAATCCTCACAGTCACTTGTCCAGAGGTTGTATGCCTCGTGCACATTTGATAGTGCAACAGTGCATCCCACCCTGTGCTGGCATACAGTGCAAGAAGGAAGGCCAGGAAGCCTTATGGTGCAGTGCACAGGAACAGATCGTGCTTTGTACATTGAGAGGCCCCATCCCGTGCGTGCAACACTCCATTCACACATCTCACCTCTCATTTAATTTGAAGGGAAAAACTAGTCACTCACCCCACCCTCTGTCTCACGCTCTGATAGATACAGAGGGCAACCCGTACTCACATCTCCATCCTATTAGGATGAAAGCTCACATCACTCAAGGAGTTGGTGATGAAGATCGTGTTGGCTGTTGTTGTCATGAGGAACTTGAAGACAAGACGTACCCAGGGAGGCAGCCTACAAGTCTCATACTTCAATGATTGGTAAGAAAAATCGTCTGTTAAGAAGGGCAAACAAACTGATATTACAGAGACAGCGCACCAAGAGAGGTGGCTTCAAATTACTTTCTGAAGAGGTTCTGCTGGTGAGTCAGCTATCCTGAACTGCGGGGTATTACCACCTTTTCCACAGTCAGCTTCCCGTCCAAGGGTGTTTCCATCTTTTCTTGGAACGAGGCCTGTTATGACAGGGAATTTCTTCCTTTTCTCCCATAACAATTTTGTTTGTTTTTGTTTTTTCTTTTTTTATTTTTCCTTTTCTCTTTTTTTTTCCCTTTGTTTTGTTTTTTCTTTTTTCCATTAAGAAAGAGAATGGTAGAAATACCATATGTCAGGACCAACCTTGCCATCGTTGTTGGATCAAACAAGAAGAGAACAAGGTCGGGTTGAGATGTTTCTGCAAGGGGGTTGCAAAACGAGACCGCCTCATGAGAAGAATCATAAGGGCTATCAGAAGCACGACCAGAAGGACAGTGTAACACCCAAAAGGGAAAGGGTAGGTCAACTGTGATTGTCAAGATCCCCAGGGAGGGAAGTACATCTTCAGGCGATGGCCATTGATGAGGAAAGGATCATCAGAGGCATCAATGGTATGCACCTGAACAGAGCCGTTAGGATTGACAACAAGTACCTTATATGGGCCCATCCATCGTTGTTGGAGCTTGCTAGGAAACTTACCAAATCTCAAATCATAGGCTAGAACAAAATCACCTTCTTTGAACTCCTTGTGCTTGATGAAACTGTCATGATAGGCCTTGCGTCACGCCTGAGTAGTTTCCATGCATTGTAGGGCTATCCTCTGTATCTCATCCAAGCATTCCAAGTGTAGGAGACGGCGTTGAAGTGACTCACTATCTCCCAAGCGTTCTTTAACTGCCACTCGCAAAGAGGGCAATTCCAGCTCAACAGGGAAGACAACTTCTATACCATACACTAGCTAGAAAGGGGTCTGTCATGTTGCTGCCTTATGGGAGGTTCTGTACGCCCAAAGGGCCTCTATAAGTTGATCATCCCAGTCGCAACGATTTGCGGCAATCGTTCTTGTCAAAATTGAGCAAAAGATGTGATTGGTGACTTCAACTTAGCCGTTGGCTCTAGGGTAATAGGGAGTGGACTTACGATGGCAGATCTTATATAGCTCCGTCAACTCCTCCATGATTTTGTTAAGGAAATGAGTACCTCTGTCACTTACCAGCTCAAGGGGACTGCCAAAACAGGTGATAATATTCTCGTACATGAACAGGGCTACGTTGTTGCCATCATCCCGCTTCAGAGCTTTAGCTTCACACCACTTTGTGATATAATCCATACATACTAGGATGTATCTGTTCTGCTTCCATCTGATGGGTGGATCAATGGGACCCACGAAATCAATCCCCCACTTCTCGAACAACTTTAGGGGGAGAATGGGTTGCAGTGGCATGGCACTTGTTTTGGTGGGTTTCCCCATTCGCTGATAAGCATCACATCTCTTGCAATAATCATATGCATCCTTGTGGAGGGTCGGCCACCAATATCCTGCTAATAGAGCCTTCATGGCTGTCGCTTCTCCTACAAAGTGTCCACCACATGGTTCGTTATGGCATGCTTTCAATACTATGCCGATTTCATCCCCTGCAACACATCTTCGCAATACTTCATCTTTGCCTTTCTTGTACAAGGCACCGCCTAGCAAGGTGTAGAGGGCTGATTCTAACAGAAGCTTCTTCTTCTCACAACTTGAGATGCCAGGAGGATATTGTTGAGTTGCTAGGAGATTGGCTATGTCTGCATGCCAGGGAGTAACTGTTTCAACTAGAAACAAAGAAGCATCAGGAAGGTCTGGATCATCCTGTTCCTCTTCTTCTGTTTGAGGGATCCGTGACAAATGATCAGCTAGGACATGGAAACGGCCAGGCTTAGTGACCACTTCAAAATCGAACTCTTGGAATAGGATCAACCATCTCATCATTTGTCCTTTAACATCTGCTTTGTTCATCAGGAAGGACAGGGCTTCATGATCCACATAGAACTTGAAATGCGTTGACAATAGATAATGTCGAAACTTCTCCAGTGCAAACACCATTGCCAAGCACTCAAGCTCTATCACTATATAGTTTCGTTCCCTATCAGTGACCTTTCGGCTTGCATAATATATTAGTTGATCTAATTTAGAGGGGCCCTTTTGACATAGGACAACACCTAGCCCTTCAACTGATGCATCGGTGTGCACATGGAACTCCTTCGTCCAATCAGAAGGCTATAAAATAGGTGCTTGGATCAGGCACTGTTTTAGGATATTAAAGGCTTCTTCACAGTCATCAATCCAAAGGAAATCGGCTTCTTTCCTTAGGAGCTTGTGCAAAGGGGCTGCCTTGGTTGCAAAATGTGCAATAAATCTTCTGTAGTAGCCCACATATCCAAGAAATCCTCTTAATTGCTTGAGGTTTGTTGGTGCTATTAAGGCGGCAATCTTCTCAATCTTCGCAAGGTCTGTTGCAATCCCTTGTGTAGAGACAGTATGGCCCAAAAGAACTCCCGAGGAGACGCCAAAGACACATTTTTTGGGGTTGAGAGAAATCCCATACTCTCGGCATCTGTCAAAACATTGCTCTAGGTGTCCCCAGTGCTCTCGAATCAAGTTATAGACACAAAAGTCATCAAGATACACCTCAATGAAATCATGCAGATGATTCTGGAAGGCCACCATCATTACTCGTTGGAAGGTGGCAGGAGCATTAAAAGCCCAAATGGCATCACTCTATAAGCATAGGTCCCCCATTCTGTGGTGAAGGCTGTTTTAGATTGGTCCTCTTCTGCGATTTGGACTTGGTTATATCCGCTGAATCCATCCAAGAGGGAATAAAGCTCATGGCCTACCACTGTGTCCAATAGTTGGTCTGTAAAAGGGATAGAAAAATTATCATTCTTTGTCTTTGAATTGAGCTTTCAGAATTCCACACATATTCGAAGTTTCCCGTTCTTCTTGGGTACTACCACAATGGGCGAAACCCATTCACTATTAGCCACAAGATAAATGAACTCTGCTTCAAGAAGTTTCAATAATTCAGCCTTCACCAGAGTAGAGTAATTAGGATTCATATGCCTTTGTCTTTGCCTTACAGGTTTGGCATCGGGCTCTAGGTCAATGTGATGTTGGCATACTGTGGGATCAATCCCCTTTAGGTCTTTGTACAACCAAGCAAACACGTCTAAGTTCTCTTTGAGTAGGTCTCACAGGACCACTAGTTCTTCTTCTGAAAGATTGAGACCCACTTTCAGGTGACGTTTAGTATTGCCAGTATCCAGGAACGTTACTTGTCTTTCACCTTCCACTTCGTGGATAAACGTCCCACGGATTGCTTCTGGGTAGAGGTTTGACTCTTTCAAGAGAGTAGTATCCTCGTCTAATGTTCCACTAGAACCAGTATCCTCCTTCTGTTTAGGTTGTTGGAAGGGTATCATAGCTTTGTTTGCTTCTGTGTTGGTAGTGATTTCTTCTGGACTTAGGGACTCATCTTCCGAGGATGCGTCCAAGAATGTCACATAGCACGAACCTTCTAGAGGCCGTGGCTCTGAGGGCTTTGGCTTCTGTTGACAAGGGGCATCATCATCATCTTTTCTCTGGACTGAACGATCAGGGTGATAGGAGCCACTGGTGAACTTAATTTTTGTGCCTTTAATCCGTTGCTTATACAGATTCTGCATACTTTGTGGTCCATTGATCAACCCGAACGGCACCATGGTCATTCCATCCAGTACCCTGATATATTCGGCCTCTGAGGTCTCTGTAGCGACATCAACAAGATCATCCTTTATCAGAGAGAATTCTTCATCTGCACTTTCATAACCTGCTTCATTTTCTTCCTCATCATTTTCATCTTCTTCCTCTGGAGGCTCTATCTCTGCTTCTGTAGAGGCTTTGTAGGAGAAGAATAAATCTTCTTCCTACGCATCTGCTTCTGCTTCTATTACAACTTCTGACTCTGCTTCTGACTCTAGCTCTGGCTCTGTTATTACTATCTCTGTATCCGCTCTATCTCTGCTCTATAGCCGCTCTATATCTGCTCTGCCTCTGTACTGTCTCTGTTATTCTGTAATTGTATTGTCTCTGTTCTGTCTCTGCTCTATCTCTGCGACTGTCATGTAACAAGAAGAACAGTACATCCATGCTTCTATTTCACTGTCAAAGGTGATTTCAGAAGTTAATTCTAGTCGAGGCAGGAGGTATTCACCTATGGACAAGGATTTTACTTCCCTTGGAAGTTGGCTTACAGTGCCCACTGTTAGGGACTGTGCCTCTATTTTCTTAGGAAAGATTTGCTTAACAGCCTCTTCAACTCCTAATGTAACATCTGTTACCTCGTTGGAGGAGTCAGTTATGACTTCAATGGATGTGGATCCATTGCCTTTTTGCGATCCATACAGCTTTAACACCGCTTTATTGGGTCCTCTGCCTAGGGTTAGGGTTCCTTTGAACCAATCCGTCCTGGCTCTTGCTTCAAAAAGCCAAGGTCTTCCCAACAGCAGAGGGTATGAGGTCCCATAAGAATTTGGTTTGACCACCAAGTATGTCAGCCAATAATTTCTTCCTGCAAGGGTTTTTTTTACGTATGGGAGGATACCTAATGGTTGACTCTGCTTTGGTCTGCCAATCTGATAAGACACTATGTAGGTTGAATTCCTTGCAACCCTAAGTCCTTCATTGTCACATCTGTCATTATGTTTACTGATGAGCCTCCATCAATCAATGCATCTGAAATAAAGCATCCTTCTATCCATACACTAATCTCTGGGGTTCCAAGATCTAGGAAGGCATTAGCCACATCTACTTCCTTTATAGGCTCTAGGGCCTTATTGGTATTGGTCGCTGTTGAAGGAGCGATCCTTAGTCCACGTCTTCTTGTCAATATGCTTTTGAATTTCTTTCGGCAGCAACATCACGGAATGTTAAGTTTGGTTTAAAAGTGTCTAGATCTTTGACCAAGTCATAATCTTTGATAGGATCCACGGGCTTTTCTAGCCGGCTGGGAAATGGGGCTACATCCATTTTCATCTTTCCTTTTTCTTCTAACAATTGCAGCATCAGCACTTCCTCTGTTTTTGGAAGTGCTTCTATATCATCCATCTCCTAGGCCTCTGGTCCTATAGCTGGGACTGTCTCTGTAGCTCTCTGTGGCAATACAGTGCTCTGTACTGTACTGTTCTGTTCTATACTGCTCTGTCTCTCTGTAGGTAGGTTGAACTTCATAGTCTTGGCAGGAGAATCATTTTTGTTATGAACCACTGGTTCCTTCTTCTTGGTGCGCGTAACAGCAGCAACTTCCAACTCTACCAAATTGGAGGCAGGCTCTTGTACCTTTTGTTGGCTATCAATGCCATTGGCCTTTACAGGGGCTGGACTTGGACAGTCCTTTATAGTGTGGCCTTCTCCTTTGCATCAGCTGTATAAGGGCTTGTAATCCACATATCGTCTAGGGTTTGGACAATTTGGGGAGATATGTCCCTTTTCTCCACACCTATAACATTCCACCTCTGATCTGTGACCATCACCAGACTGTCGTCCTTTGTAACTTTGAGAGGGAAACGTCCTTGGACCGAAATTAGGACCAAACTCCCTAGGCTTTGGTCAAATATCCTGTGTTGTCATTTTGGATTCTAGCAAGTTGAATCTTGCATTTTCATCCTTTTGTCTTCGTTCATGCATCTCTTTCAGAGAGCAAATATCCTCTGTATAGTTCTTCCGCAAACAGTAGGAACAGAAGGCTCCAACAATGGTTGGTTTTTGGGTATATTCAGTGGCTAAATGTCCCGCTTAATGACACTTTCCACACCATGTATTAGAGCGCATCACATCTCTTCCAACTCCCACAGGAGTGGATATATTGGCGGTATTCACCTTCAACGTCTGTAGCTACTCTGTAATCACATCCAAAAGCTCCTTCTTGATACTTGCAACTGAGTTGGATAAGTAGTCCTTCAAATTTTCACCTCCTGAAGTACTTGTAGTGGGATTTTGGGAAGCGTCTGTAATTACTGCATACACTGGTTGGGTCGATCCAGAAGGTCCTCTGTTCTGGATCTGATTCAGAGCTCATGTTGAGACTTGGGGTTGTTGATTCCAATTGGTAGGATTCCATTGTTGTTGAGTTGCCATTGGAGGAACTGGTTGAGGCCATTGTTGTTGTGGTTGAACCATCATTTGAGGCACTGTCATCTGCGGTGACCACACTGGATTAGGTGCATTATACTACGGCATTGTTTGCATTTGGGGATAGGGATAGGGAACTATCCCTGGGACTGCATTTGGTGGGTATTCCATTCCACACATAGGAGGAGATAAGACTCCTCTTCCTGGAGTCATTGACAGCATTGCTTCAAATTCATCATACAATCTTGCATCTTCTACTGCAGCTTGCAGATTGACTAGTCTTCTCAATTCTACGAACTTGCGAACCTCTGGTTGTAGCCCTTGAGAAACACTCCTTTTTGGATTTCTTCGTCCAAATGATGGTTAGTCCATCTCTTCAGGATGGATTCCATTCGCAGGACATAAGCTTCTACTCTTTCTCCAGAGGACTGACTTAGGTTCATGAACTCCTCTCTCATCCGCTCTTTAAAACCTTCACGCCTGAATTTAGTGAGGAAGGCCAATTTCAAGTCATCCTATGTGCCAAAAGTTCCTGCTACTTGTCTCTCATACCGATGAAACGCCGCGCCCTTGAAAGTAGCGGGGTATATCGCTAACCAATGCTCAGGGGTTCTAGCATTGTTAGCCACACATGCTACCATAAATTCTACTACATGAAGATCAGGGTCTTCATTGTACTCTCCCTTAAAAACTGGCAATGGGACTACATTGGCTGGCCTGTCATCAATATTTCCAGGACGAATTTGACTAGGAAGGGGACCTTGAGTTGCCATGGGGACTTCTGTAAAGAGTGCTTTTAGTCAAAGGAGGCTTCTACTACGAGCTTGTTCTAAGCTTTGATTTTTGCCTTCTCTCTTCTCACGTACCTCTGGACTCGTTCTAACACTTGCCTCTTTATTGCGTCATTCATCAAGGGGTTGGTTTGGACTCAACAGGATAGTATCAGAGAGGGCTTCAGTATATCTGAGGGATTCCCTGGCCAACATCTCTTATACTTCCTTCTTTTCAACATCTCTGAATTCGGCTTTCAAACCACTATAGAGAGGAAGATATTTCATTCTAAAAGTATCAAAACTCATTCTTCTTAAGATCGTTGTTGTGTCATTATAATAATGCCAGATTCTGAGGTTTTCGATAGTGTATGTTGTGAAAAACACTCTGTCTACTAGCTTCCAGTGGGTTGCTAATTGGACAAATAGAAGATTATCAGTGCACCAAGCATCCCACGTATCTTGTTGTTGAGCATCCACGAACAAATTCCAACTCTTTTCCTTCTTGTCTTCGTGAACCTCCACAAACCAAGACTCCTTAAGCTTCTTCACGATCTCCCACTTAATGATGTCTGGAAACTTCTCAATGAATGACAAATCTTCCATGGATGGTCATTCTCTCTTTTTTTGCTCTTCAATTTGTTCCCAAACAGTTTGTCACCAAGATGCAAGCTTCTGCTGCTTCAACAGTAAGAGGAAACAGTCCACCACATAGAGTATGCATCTTGATGGTGATATGTTTCCGCCATTGTGGGATGAACTTCTTGTGGAAAGTGGCTTTAATAATGAGAATCTCCAACTCTTCAATGGTGGAAGAAGGAACTTTGCAAACTTCCATTGAATTCTCCTCTTCTTGGCAATGCCATTTCCTTCATTTTCAGCCTCTTCTCGTGCTTGTTGATGGCAAGTTTCCCCGGCTGCGCACCAAAAACATGGAGTCCCAAGAGGAACACCAAGAAAAAGGGAATTCTCTTGCTAGAAAATCTATCTCGTAACATCAACAAGCTTTTATTTCATTCTTTTGATCATCAAAACAAAGAAAATAGCAATTCTTCACGCAGCATCATAGTAGATATCTCCCACGGATTTGATAGAATCAACTATAATCTTCAACATCTTCATAGAATTCATCAATAGAACAAAGAACACAAAGGAACACGCCATCTTTGAATGGAAATCAATCACATATTATTTATCTTCAATGTCTTCATAGTACTCTCTCTCAATCTCTCATATACAGTTACACTGTTTTGATAGAATTTACTATCTCTGGCTCTCTCTCTCTCTCTATCAATAGTACATCATCTCCTCACTACAATACTCTCATAATAACTCTTAATAATCCTTCTTAGGTCGTGGATACACCTCCCAAGAGGTATGTTTGATATGAAGAGTCACTATGTCACAACTCTATAGAAACAGAATTTGTATCCTTTTTCATTAATTTATCTATATAATGATTTATTAAATTTATTTCCTTTGCACTAATTAGATATAAAGAAAAATGCATTGGAGCTGGCCACTGATGAGTGGTCACAGGTTATGGTGGACCCACACGGTGGGTTAGAGAAAAGATAGTTCACACTTCCACCTATATGACCCGATTGGGCGCCTGTGACTAGAACTCACGCATATCAGGGTTAGACTCGCACACAGAAAGGATTGATGCCTTGAAGTGTGGGCTAGATCCACCAGAACATACAGTTACAATCAACAAGATGGCATGATCATGAAATGCTTGTATAATGTGCATGTGTGGGCTGAAAGCTTGAAATGCACATTTCTTTGCATAGGAAAGTCACATGAAGATTCGGATACCATTTTTGCGATGTACACGGAAAAAGCTTTCATATGATACCCATATTGGGGGGGTCCCTAAATTCTAGGAGATCCCTAAATTTTAGGAGGTCCCTAAATTTTAGGAGCCTCGAATTAGCCTAAAAATGCTAGTCCTAAAAAATAGGGATGTCATTCTAAAAATAGTAAGTTCTGTACTCTGACTGTGCTTACTAAATTTGGTTGTTTCTATTCTTGACAGTATTCAACCCAAAAAGGAAGGCCATAAAGAAGAGACAAGTGTCAAGACACTTGTCACACAAGTTTCCAAGTGTCCCACCACTTGTCACATCTCATGACATGTGGCTGGACACTTGTCTTGTGCTACTCCACTTTCCCCTTTTGTACTAGCTCTCCCCTCTCCTATAAATAAGAGCTCGTTTTTCTTCATTGAGCATCATTTTTTCTTTGCTGTAAACTCATGTACAGCACCCACAGATAGCCAGAAACTGGCCCCATCCATCCCCATCATCATCCCCCACTTCTCCATTATCAAATTCCTCCATATTCCCTCTTCTATCACTGCTGTTTTACAAGACAGCAAGCTTGTAAATTCATTACAGCACCTCCTTCTTGAGCTCTTTCTTCCATTTTAGCTACAAGAAGCAAGCTCTATCCCTGTACTGCTGATCAACGATGGAGAAAGGCTGAATTCCCCTTTTTCTTCTCTCATACTGTAAAGAAATCAGTTCTTATCATTGCATAATAGATAATGCATGTGTGTTTGTACATCTTTGCATGATCTTGTGAGAGTGAGAATTACTTCTTCTCACTCTCAGGTTGATTGTAACTGAGCTCTTCCCTAAGGGACTTGGGTTGAGCAGAAATACAATCCTTCGGGGGGGTTGCCCATCTTCAACCCTTAATCTTGTCTCCATTACTTTTTCATTTTTATGGCTGTAATTTTGTGAGTAATTTTCATTTTCAGCTTTAAGTGTTCATTCTCTTTTATATTAAATCTCGAAAACAAGCAAATATCATAATTGTTAAGCATACTACGTTGTTCGGGGCGTTTATAGTGGTATCAGAGCTTTGGCTCGGTCCTCACCCCCAACACTGGTAGTGCTTACAACTATAAGTTTGTTTGTTTTCAGCCCTTGCATTGAGTGCGTGAGCATATTTTTTTTTCTTTAGTCTCAATGGATCAATCGAGTGCTATCCTTCAAGCCATTCAAAGTCTTAGAGAGGAGAATCAGCAAATTTGTGAGCAACTTCTCAAACTAGAAAAAGTTGAGAATCCCAAAGAATTCAAGGAAAGAAGCCCATCTACTTCAAGGAGACAAAGCCATACCAATGAAAGGAGCCGATCAAGAAGTCCAACTACTTCTAAGAGGCAGTCCCATTCTACTTCAAGACAAAGAAAGAGATCGCGTCGAAGCTCATCCTCTTCTTCAAAGTCATCTAGCGCCTATTCTGATGGATCCTCTTCTAGTAATGAAGAGTCACACCCTTCTCGTGGAAGACCTCATCATCGTCAAAGGCGTCGACATTCTTCACCCTCATCTCCATCTTCATCCCCATCAAGCACTTCATCATCTTCAACCTCAATATCCGAGCATGGACGAAGGCATAAGAAGAAGAAGAAGAAGACTAAGTCACTATCTCAACTTGAAAAGAAGATCAAGTTCAGTATGTATGATGGTTCCCGAAATCCTGATCTTCTTCTGAAGTTTATTCGTCAATTTCAAATTTTGTATGGTCGTGACAAGTATAAAGAAAAAGAAAAGATTAAGTTTGCAGCTTTACATTTAACCGACTTAGCCCATACTTGGTGGACGGGGTTGGAATATGATCATGCTGCCCCAAAATCATGGCGGTCCTTTGTTCGCCTGATACAAAGCCAATTTCTTCCTGTTCATTTCAAAAGAGATGTAAAAATGGAATGGGATTGGCTTTGGCAAAGGAAAAATGAGTCACTTGGTGACTATACTAAGAGATTTTGGGATCTACTTTTGAAGGTCCAACATTTCAAGAAGATCAGCAGTTCGGAAAAGCTTAGGAAGTTTCAAGGAGGTTTGCATTTTAAACTTCGTACTGCTCTTAATCATTATCATTGTTCTAGTCTCAGGGAACTCATTGACCATGATGAGACATGGGAAATGGAGCACAATGGCAACAAATCATTCCAAAAGAATGATAAGAAGAGAGTAGCTGATGATGAGGAGTATTCAGCCCCAAATGAAAGACAAAAACAGTGGCAAAAGCAGCCATCAAATCAAAAGAAGATGAAGCCCTATGCACCTCCTAATGCTCCTCAATTTCGCTCCAATCTATACCCACAAGCAAAGCAATTTTCCGAAGAAGAAAAGCAACGCTTCATGAAAGAAGGGAAGTGCTTTAAATGTGGACAAACAGGCCACATAGCGAAGCAATGTCCAAACAAGGGACAAAGCAAGGTTTCTGACAACAAGCCTAAGTCGCCAGTGAAAATCAATGCTATCAGTGATGTAGTTGCAAACACAACTCACACTCCAGAGACGCGCAAATTATTAAAAGCTTGGGGACAGTTGCAAGGTAAGCAAGCACTATTCTTGATAGATCTTGGGGCGATTGAAAATATTATTTCCTTGCAATTAGCTAAAGAGCTTGGATTAAAGAATGAAGAGATGGACACTCCGGTAGAAGTTCGCCAAGCTTTAAATGTTGATGAAGGTGACACAATGAAGACTGTGATACCCTACATTGGCAAGCTCAAGTTTCAAATTCAAGGCTACAATGACGAAGATACCTTCTGTATCGGAGACCTTGATGGTTGCGATGTGATTCTTGGCATGCCCTGGAATCATAGAATAGATTCAACCATCTTCTCTCAGAAAAAGAAGATAGAACTCACCAACAAAGGCAAAAAGTATGAGATCCAAGCTGGAGTTTCTGGAGACACCATACCTATGGTAAGCCATATGCAAGTCTCTAGAGCAATTAAGGATTGTGTTCAATGTTGTCTGCTTTATGTCACTGATGTAAAAGATAATATGAATGCTGAAAACCAAGAGCAACTTCAGCTCTTGGAAAAGTATAAAGATTGTTTTTTGGAAGATCTTCCTTATCAGCTTCCCCCAGAAAGGCCAGAAGACCATCATATTGATATTATCCCGAGCAGTTCTCCTCCTAATATAGCACCATACCGTGTGAGCCGTCCTCAACAAGAAGAAATCAGAAAGCAAGTCGAAGACCTACTCAACCGTGGGCTAATTAGGCCAAGTAGCTCACCATTTTGTTCACCGGTTCTTCTTGTTCAAAAGAAAGATGGCACATTCAGGATGTGCATTGATTATCGAGCCCTCAACAAAATCACCGTGAAGAATCGGTTTCCTATTCCCAGAATTGACGACATTTTGGATCGTCTAGGAGGCTCAAAGGTTTTCAGCCGCATTGATTTAAAGAGTGGTTATCATCAAATTAGGGTAATACCACAAGATGTACACAAAACTGCTTTCCACACTTCATACGGTCTTTATGAATTCTTGGTGGTTCCTTTCGGATTAACCAATGCACCAGCCACCTTTAATCGAATGATGGAGCGCATCTTTAGAGAGCATCGACAATATGTCGGTACTTTCTTTGATGATATTCTTGTCTTTAGCAAGAATGAAGAGGAGCATCATCAACACTTGGAAATTGTTCTACAATTACTACAACAGGCTGTCACAACTCTATAGAAACAGAATTTGTATCCTTTTTCATTAATTTATCTATATAATGATTTATTAAATTTATTTCCTTTGCACTAATTAGATATAAAGAAAAGTGCATTGGAGCTGGCCACTGATGAGTGGTCACAGGTTATGGTGGACCCACACGGTGGGTTAGAGAAAAGATAGTTCACACTTCCACCTATATGACCCGATTGGGCGCCTGTGACTAGAACTCACGCATATCAGGGTTAGAATCGCACACAGAAAGGATTGATGCCTTGAAGTGTGGGCTAGATCCACCAGAACATACAGTTACAATCAACAAGATGGCATGATCATGAAATGCTTGTATAATGTGCATGTGTGGGATGAAAGCTTGAAATGCACATTTCTTTGCATAGGAAAGTCACATGAAGATTCGGATACCATTTTTGTGATGTACACGGAAAAAGCTTTCATATGATACCCATATTGAGGGGGTCCCTAAATTCTAGGAGATCCCTAAATTTTAGGAGATCCCTAAATTTTAGGAGCCTCGAATTAGCCTAAAAATGCTAGTCCTAAAAAATAGGGATGTCATTCTAAAAATAGTAAGTTCTGTACTCTGACTGTGCTTACTAAATTTGGTTGTTTCTATTCTTGACAGTATTCAACCCAAAAAGGAAGGCCATAAAGAAGAGACAAGTGTCAAGACACTTGTCACACAAGTTTCCAAGTGTCCCACCACTTGTCACATCTCATGACATGTGGCTGGACACTTGTCTTGTGCTACTCCACTTTCCCCTTTTGTACTAGCTCTCCCCTCTCCTATAAATAAGAGCTCGTTTTTCTTCATTGAGCATCATTTTTTCTTTGCTGTAAACTCATGTACAGCACCCACAGATAGCCAGAAACTGGCCCCATCCATCCCCATCATCATCCCCCACTTCTCCATTATCAAATTCCTCCATATTCCCTCTTCTATCACTGTTGTTTTACAAGACAGCAAGCCTGTAAATTCATTACAGCACCTCCTTCTTGAGCTCTTTCTTCCATTTTAGCTACAAGAAGCAAGCTCTATCCCTGTATTGCTGATCAACGATGGAGAAAGGCTGAATTCCCCTTTTTCTTCTCTCATACTGTAAAGAAATCAGTTCTTATCATTGCATAACAGATAATGCATGTGTGTTTGTACATCTTTGCATGATCTTGTGAGAGTGAGAATTACTTCTTCTCACTCTCAGGTTGATTGTAACTGAGCTCTTCCCTAAGGGACTTGGGTTGAGCAGAAATACATTCCTTCGGGGGGGGTTGCCCATCTTCAACCCTCAATCTTGTCTCCATTACTTTTACATTTTTATGGTTGTAATTTTGTGAGTAATTTTCATTTTCAGCTTTAAGTGTTCATTCTCTTTTATATTAAATCTCGAAAACAAGCAAATATCATAATTGTTAAGCATACTACGTTGTTCGGGGCGTTTACACACCAGAGCCACTACAGTGTCTTTTCACAGCTCACTACTGTCACTGTCACTCAGTCTTCTCTTCAATCTTCAGCAGCTGCTTCTTCCACTTGTTTTAGCTCTTTTGAACTTAGATTCATCCTTTCCAAAGATTAGAAAACTTTTCCAAAGTCACACATACATTCTACAGAACACTTACAGAAGGTCTACAGAACAATTACAGTACAGTACCAAAGCAGCTATAGTACAGTTACAGTACGGAGACAGACCAGAGATAGAGACTCTACAAAAGGTTTCCGAAAGGTCATCAGAACCTCATAACTCATACTCAAATCATTCCAAACTATCAAAAACTATTCAATGGGCTTCCAAAAGATCTCAATCTTCATCAATCATCAATCCATGCTTCATACAGAAGACAATCAGAACAAAACAAAAGTTATACAGAAGGTATACAGAACCAATCAAAACCTCAACAGAACCTCATAGAGCTTCATATCTCTACTGAGAATCATCATGAACTTTCAAAGCATAATCAATATCATCCAAAACATTCTCAAACACTTCCATTATCAATCATACATCACTCTAAATCCATCAAAAATCAATCATTCAATCCTCAAAAACAACAAAAATCAGTCAAAAATTCAATCTTTTTCCACTCTCAACATTTCCTCTCTAACCCTCTCTCTAATTTCCTTTCTTACAGCCTCTTGGGATCTTCTTCCCTCTCTCTCTCTTTTTAATTCTCCCCCTCTCTAGCTCCCTCTTATAGCCTCTTGGGGGGAGGGGGATATCCTTCTACCTCCCTCTCTTTTCCTCTCTCTTGCTCTATACCCCTGAGAAGGGCCTCTCCTCTCTTGCTCGGACGTCTTTCAACGGCTCCCCATGTCTCTTATTTATAGCTAAATTAGAGAAGAAGGGTTGTGGCTAAGAAGAAAGGCTCTTTATGGAGAGGATCTTTGCAAAATCAGTAATCTGAAGCTTCCAAGATGCAATTTGATGGTTTTGTTGGCTTCGAAAGAGGAGTAAAACCCTAGGACACCTAATCAAAAATCTTCCAGATCACTCCTTCTTCTCCCCATTTGGAGTGTTGTTTGCTACCCGTAAACTGCGATCGTGACACACGTGATTTTGCCAATCCTTCTTTTTGTATTAAATCTCCAAAACTAGCTGAAAAAGCCACTTGTTTTTTTTACACGGCACCCTGTTCTAAAAGTTTCCATAGCTTTTTAGGATATTTACAATAAATAATATCCAAAATATCAAAAAATATGCTAGTTTTATCCAAAAATCTAGTTTTTTTGGACCATCCATACCCTGACACTAATGACTAATATGTCTCATAACTCTCGTTCATGTGGTAACTTTCGTGACAAGTGGCTATAGTCCATGTCAATCTGGAAAAAATATCGGGTTACGATCCTTGATTTTTTTTGCTCAAGATCTTCTCTATTTAATGATTTTAGAGTTCTTCAAGTCCATTTTGCGAGAAGTTGGGAAGATTTTAAATCAAAGTCGGGATATCACATCCTCTCCCCCTTAGAGAAATCGAGATGTCCTGATCTCGAATGAAACTGGAGATATTGGTTACATAGTGGCTCGTAGTCAATCCAAGTGGCATCCTCTTCAAGGTAGTCTTTCCACTCGACAAGATATTCTCTAAGGGTTCTACTACTTAATTTTCTCTCCCTTACATCGATTACTCTATCAAGTTGTAGCTCAAGGACTCATTGGTTAAGTATTACAACTTGTTGATCATCAAGGATATGGTTAGGGTTAGCTATGTATGCTTTCAATAAGCTAACATGAAATACATTGTGGATTTTTATATTCTCAAGGAGTTGTATCTTGTAAGCGCTTGGTCCCAAGCACTTGAGAACCTTATAGGGTCCACAATATCTTGGACTTAGCTTCTTAAATTCTCCTAAAGACAAAGAAATCTTCTTTAGGTGGACACAGACGAAGACCATGTCTCCTTCTTTGAAAAATCGTTCTTGCCTTTTTAGATGAGCATGTGCCTTTTATCGTCCTTAGCAGCTTGAATATCTTGTCTGATAATCTTGATTTGATCATCCATTTCTTCTAATATTTTCTCAAAGCTTCTACCCTTAGAGTAGGATCAAAAAAATTAAGTGGCATATAGCAATCTTGACCATATAGTGCCTGAAATGGAGTCATTTGAATACTTTGATGATAGGAGGTATTATAAGCAAATTCCCCTAAGGGTAGATGTTGAATCCACCTTTTAGGTTCCTTGATGCAAGATGTGTGCAGAATATCCTCAATCAGTTGATTAACTCATTCTATATGCCCACATCAGTTTGTGGATGATAAGCAGTGTTAAAACAAAGTTGGGTTCCAATGGCTTCAAATAAACTCTTCCAAAAATGTGATGTGAAAAGAGAATCGCAATCACCAATGATCCTTTTAGGTAATCCATGTAACCTAAAAATTTCTTTTACAAAAATTCTTGCAATATCTGAAGCTTTGTAATTGGTTTTTGTTGGAATAAGATGAACAACCTTTGTTAGCATGTCTACTATTACCATTATTGAGTTATATCCTCCTTGCACAAAAGGTAACCTAACTACGAAATCCATGCTAATAAACTCCCATTTCATCTAAAGAATGTCAAGTGGCTAGAGTTTTCCTGGCAACTTGAGATGTTCAGATTTTACCCTTTGGCAATTTAGACTGTCAATGACATACTTAAGTACATCGCCCTTGAGTCTTTGCTGATAATAGCTTTTCCTAACAGCATTAAGAGTTTTTGCATACCTCAAGTGTCCTGAAAAAGGAGAGTCGTGTGCTTCCCAAAGTATCATTCTCTTGAGAGTCTGACTTGAAGGAATGCATAGTCCCATTCTAAAATAAACAAGTCCTTCATCTTCATCTGTAGAGAATTCTTGATACTTAGGCTTGAATTTGGGATCTTGTTCCTTATTCTGAACTTCCCAAAACAATTGTTGATAGTCTGGATCCTTATTTGCTTCATCCTTAGTCAACTCGATGATAGGATTAGTTGGCATTGATACCATTGTAGTCAGAGTTTCTACCCTAGATGGATCTTCAACTATAAGAGCATTAAGGAAGACTGTATGACTAAGGGCATCTGCTACTACATTTTCTTTACCAAGTCTAAACTTAATTTCAAAGTTAGACTCCTACAAAGTTTCAATCCACTATCATTGCCTCATATTAAGATCAGGTTGAGTAAAAATCCACTTAAAACTTTTATGATCTCTGACTAAGTAAAACTTATTTCCAAGCAAATAATGTCTCCATAATTTGAGAGCGTGAATCATAGCAAACAACTCCAAGTCGTGAATAGTATATCTCTTTTCATAGACTTTCAATTTTCTCGAAGAGTAAGCTACTAGATGACCTTCCTGCATTAGTTTGCATCCCAATGCAAGAGAGCTATCATCTATAACAACTTCAAATTCCTTGCTTAAGTCAGGTAGCCTTAAGATAGGAGCAATTATCAAACTATGCTTTAGTTTCTCAAAGCTAGATTGTTCAATTGGCATCCAGATAATGGCAACTTGCTTTTTGCGTAGGTATGTAAGAGGTGTTGCAATTTGGGCATAGTCTCTGATGAATATCCTATACCATCCTGGTAGACCTAGAAAACTTCTCACCTCCTTGATAGTGGTTGGGGGTGGCCAATCTTGAACATCTTTGACCTTGGCAGGACCTTTAGCAAACACTATGAATCCCAAGTACTCAATCTTCCTTTTGAAGAAGACACACTTCTTCTTCTTGGCATACAATTTGTATGTTCTCATCGTCTCCAGGACAATGCAAAGATGTGGTTCATGTTCTTCTTCCTCCTTAGAATAAGTTAGGGTGTCATCAAAGAATACAAGAACAAAATCATCAAGATGAGGCATGAAAATGTCATGCATTAACCAATTGAAGGTAGTTGGGGCATTTGTCACCCAAATGACATCACAATAAATTCAAAATGACTGTATCTTGTGTTGAAGGCATTTTTAGGGATATCTTCATCCTTCATTCCAATCTGATAATATCCTGACCAAAGATTGATCTTAGAAAATATCATTGCTCCTTGTAAATGATCAAGAAGCTCATCTATCCTCGGGATCGGGTACTTATTCTTCACTGTTACCTGGTTTAGCCCTCGATAGTTGATACAAAGACAGAGAGTTCCGTCTTTCTTCTTTTGGAATAATATTGGGGCTCCCATGGTGAACTCCTTAGCTGAATATACCCTTGTTCTAGTAGTTGTTTGAGTTGTTCTTTTAGTTTGATGGCTTCAGGAATAGACGTTTTGTAAGGTCTTTTTGCCACTAGATCGGCTCATGGAACAAGTTTGACTTCTCTTTTCGGAGGTAACTCAGTTAGCTCTTCAAGAAATACGTCAGCGTATTCTTTTAATCAGGATAATTTTTCTTCTGTCTGACCATCTTGATTTACCTTCTTAAGCTTTATCAAGTAAACTAGTAATCCTTTCTTCAAGCCTCTCACAATTCAAAAAGCTTTTGCTAATTGAACTTTAGGTTTCCCTGTTTCACCTTGTGTAGTTGTTATTTCGCCATTCAAATCCTGAAATGTGACTTGACCTTTTCCACAATGGATATGAGCATCATTGGGAATCAACCAATTCATTCCTAGTAAACATTCATAAGCTCCTAAGTTCATTATTCTGAATCTCATACTTGAAAGGTTTTCTCCTAGGATAAACTCTACCTTGGCAGTTTGTTGTGTAGAAAGTACTTCCTTTCCATTTGTTAATTCCACAAGTAGTTTTGATGCATTCACTGTATCTATTCCTAACTTCTTAGCACACTTGGGAGAAATAAATGAGTGTGTACTTCCACAGTCAATCAAAACTTTAAATGATTTACCTTGGTGACTAGCCGATGTCTGTATTATCGAATATTGATGATTTGGACCCTTCTTGTGGAAGGCAGCATGAACCGTTGCTTTTTCAATATCTTCTTCCATAGTAGGGTCTTCCTCATTAATCTCTTTAAGGGTAATATTTGGTGTTCTTCCTCTTGCTATAGCTACTTGCCCACGGCCTTGAGCAGCTCTGCCTTGACCTCTAAATTGGCCTTGGCAATGGTTTCCAACAAGCTTTGGACAATCTCTCTTGAAATGTCTTGGCTCATTATAGTGAAAGCACCTAAGACTATTCATGTTTCCCTAGGTAGGAACAAAATTTCCAACTGCATTGGATTTTGCATTCTTTTTCTAACCTTGGTGAAATTAGCCTTGGGTCCTTTTTCCTTGACTTTTAAATCCTCCTTTGTTCTGGTTATTGTAGCTCTGTTGCTTTGGAGCCATTGTTCGCAAGCGGGTTCAAGAGATAGAGAAGGTGGAATGAATTCGGGATGGGAGAGTGTGAGAGCAACTTGCCAAGTTGAAGACCGAGACAAGGGGAGGTTGATTTAATTTGTTTCCTCTCTAGTCCCCCTCTCTAATTCCCTCGCTCATAGCCTCTCGAGATCTTCTTCCCTCTCTCTCTCTTTTTGATTCTCCCCCTCTCTAGTTCCCTCTCACAACCTCTTAGGGGGGGAGGGGGGCAGGGGGTATCCTTCTACCTCCCTCTCTTTTCCTCCCTCTTGCTCTATACTCTTGAGAAGGGCCTCTCCCCTCTTTCTCAGACCTCTTTCAACTGCTTCCCATGCCTCTTATTTGTAGCTAAATTAGAAAAGAAGGGTTGTGGCTAAGAATAAGAAGAGCTCTTTATGGAGGGGATCTTGACAAAATCAGCAATCTGAAGCTTCCAAGATGCAATCTGATGGTTCTATTGGCTCCAAAAGGGGGTAAAACCCTAGGACATTTGATCAGAAATCTTCCAGATCACTTCTTCTTCTTCTCGTTTTGGAGTGCTATTTGCTGCATGTAAACTGCAATCATGACACATACGATTTCGACAATCCTTGTTTTTTTTATTAAATCTCCAAAACTGGCTTAAAAAACCACTTGCTTTATTTACATGACATCCTATTCTAGAATTTTCCATAGCTTTTTAGGATATTTGCAATAAATAATATCAAAAATATGCTAGTTTTGTCCAAAAATCTAGTAATTTTGGACCATCCATACTATAGACACTGATATTAATGATTAATATGGCTCATAACTCTCGTTCACATAGTAACTTCTGTGATGGGTGGCTACAGTCCTTATCAATCCGAAAAAAATGTCAGGTTACGATCCTCGGTTTTTTTTGTTCGAGATCTTCTCTATTTAATGAATTTTAGAGTTCTTCAAGTCCATTTTGTGAGAAGTCGAGAAGATTTTAAATCAAAGTCGAGATATCACAAACATCTACGTATGGATTGATTATCACTTGGTAAAAGTGACAAGTCTAGCTAAGGGTGAGATTTTATCAGTGTTATCTCATATAAATAGGTATATAGAAAGCATCTGTCTTTCAATGCTTGGATTGTTTTTTTTTTTTGCTGAGTTAATTAATATAACCTACATGCTTGTAACATGGCCAAAATCTATATAAATAAGCACAAAAGGAGGGCTTCCATACTTCATATCCAAATCTCTTTTGTGAAGTAAGAATCTTAGGGTAGACTAACCGTGTGTCAATATTTGATAAGTTAAATGAGGACGTGAAGGCATGGGTGCAAGCACACAAAAAACTGTCACCGATTCTCACATAGTACCAAGCACCATTGATTGCTCTCACCCATGTCATGTGGAGTTAACTTCCTTTAAACTTAGTGTATAATCCATTTTCTATTGCAAGACCTTAAATTCTAAGTCAATACTGTTAACATAACTAGGATTTAAAAAGTGCAAGATGACTATGATATGCATGTGTAGCCAATTGAGCAAAAATAGGCATTGACTCCAACTCAGAATTTAGATCCAAGTAGGCCAAGGCATACTATAGCATCAATGAGGTAACCCAAGTCTTGGATAAAAGTGGTACTAGTATGTTTTTACCTCTCCATAGCTATTAGTCATGCATATATAGCACATGATTCATGACGACAATGTTCTTTTCCCATTGCATGGAGGTTTTGTAAAACAAAGAGAGATTATGCATGCCATCATCAAAGTTGAACAAAGCTAGCTGCATTAGAATGTTAAAGATCATGGAGATTCCAATAAGAAAATTTGAACATTGATGGGCAGGGATCAAGTAGGGGACTTTCTAGGCCATATTGTTTGATGGTAAAAAGAGATTATGGCGGCCGAGTTGAAAGGACTAGTGCAATATTTGAGTTGATAACAATTTGTTCTTTCAATTTACACAAAAGATAAAGTGAAAGCACAAAGATGACATGTTTTAGATTGCTTTTCATAATTTCAAACCAAATGACAACATTGAGACTCAAAAGTTATGCAAGTTAGTGGCATGGATACCTCTCTATAGATATAAGATGACATCCTTTTTTAAAAGGATGTTTGCAATGCTATCTTATTTTTATATTCTTCGTAAGTAATAGAACCATGTATGGCAAATTCATGTACATGCAATTAGAGAAGGGGGTGCTACAAACTTTTCCAAGAGAATGCAAGGACTAGGTGGACTTGGAGGAGGATCAATGCATGTATGAGGACTATTAGATTGAGCAATAATGAGACAAGGAGGTGTACAAGAGATTGAGAAGAGATTCCCTATCTTACTTGGCTACCTTGAAGGTGAATTCCCCTCCAATGAGAAGGCATTATACCTAAAATACTTGAAGGCAAACCAAGTGCAAGAGAGGCTAGCATCGAAAGCCGTAGTAAGTGTTTTCACATGTGTTCTTTAGAATATGTCGTACTTTTATGTGGCCTTTTAAAGAGACTACGACTTTTTGAAGAAAAGTGAGACAAGCAATGCGGTTGTTGGAAAAGGGAAATAGAAAATCAAGCAAACGCCTAGTATTAACTAAGAAAGAGAGAGTGGAAATCATTCCTCATCACCAATTAATTTGGTTTCTCCAATATCCATATATATTACCACAACTGGTAGCCATAAATTCTATGTTTAAAACCATTACTTCTAACTACAATTCTATAGGGCTTGTGAAGGCCAAAAGACAAAGATATAGATGTGTTAAAAGGCTACAGAGTAGTTGGGAGAGAATCAGATGATTGAGACCACTAATGACCAAATTGTAATTCCACTAGTATAAGAAATATGGCAATTACAATTTGGATTTGACCCTCTTGATTTCACAAAGATACTTTCCTAAGCTCAATGGTGCACTACATTTAAGCTTTTTTGTGACTAATACTTTCATATTATATAGTTAATAGTAAGACTTTTCACATCAAGGTGGTCTTTTTTCTCTTAGGTGACTTCAACAATCAATCAGGTCCTCTTGGTTGATGACTATGCTATGTAGTATGGATGGATTTTGGATGAGATTGGGAGTTTTGTCATTGATTATCAAGAGTTAAGAATGACTTCAAGGGGACCAATGAAGGATTTTACATTGAGGTGATTTTTTCATCCTATAAGATTTTTTTGGTAGTTGGAATGGTCTCCCAATTGACAATGACTCTTATCTTGCCATAAGTCTCAATATCTCTATGTTTTGATCACTAAATCCCAAAATTTTCAAGTCAACTTAATATGAATTTGAGGCCTTGTATTAGGCTTTTGAGTCTATTGCTTGGAGTTTTACTAGCCTAAGGTGATTTGACTCAGAGTGGTTAATTCTTAGAAACAAAACCAAGCTACCAAAACATAGATGTAGTTTGTGTTTAGGTTATTTTCCACCCCAAGATTGGTTTCACCTCAAGATAGTCAAATTATTCCAAACTACCCTAGTCTCTTTGTAGAGAGTGTGTGCGCAAAAAATGAGCTTTTGGAGCAAGCCTCTTTGTGGCAATCTACATTTCTTATTCCACATAGTCCACTTGGTCTTTTTTTTATGGCTATATATCAAGCACCATTGCCGCCACCACTATTACCACCTCCATCACCGCCACATCTTACTCTCCTCTTCTTTTCTAATACCACAACTATTAGCACTACCAACACTTCTCTCTCTCTCTCTCTCTCTCTCTCTCTCTCTCTCTCTCTCTCTCTCTCCCTCCTCCTCCCTCCCTCCCTCCCTCCCTCCCTCCCTCCCTCCCTCCCTCCCTCCCTCCCTCCCTCCCTCCCTCCCTCCCTCCCTCCCTCCCTCCCTCCCTCCCTCCCTCCCTCCTCTCTCTCTCTCTCTCTCTCTCTCTCTCTCTCTCTCTCTCTCTCTCTCTCTCTCTCTCTAGAAAATTATCTCTCCTTAATTACCCAAACTCATGCTAGATAAAAAGGAATTTGGTTATGTGCTCATTTTTATAATTATATCATGATGCTAATCTAGAACACTCCGTAGGACAATAAATCATAGGTACTAGAGAGGTCTACTCCGAAGCTATTTAGGAATGGGATGGGCCCCAAATTGAGAATGTTCACTTCAACTTGATAATGGTCAATAACTCTAAAGTCAAGATGATGGATGTGCACACAGATTGGTTAATCTGATAGAGGATGAGGAAATAGCCTAGTGTTATTTAGAAATTGAAAGGAAGCATTGAGAGTTGAAATAGAAACATGGAAAGCTTCTCTTGTGGACCTACATGCATCTTAAAAATTCTTATGGGATATAAAGACTATACTCATGTGCAAGACCAATCCATATATACATTCCCACACCTTAGGATGAGCAAGACTAGATGCAATACTTGCAATCATGGACCTACAATTAGTAGATGAAGAGGAACTCAAGGCATCCGATTGTAGACTTAGTACAAGTCTCCACAATGATAAGAAGCAAAGGGTGCTAATGAACGATATTACAACTAGTGAAGATGCATGATATAAAAATGAGCCAAAAAACATCCCCATATCCTAATGTCTCCCTAATGTTGAATTCCTTACATGATCTAGATGAGGACATTCCCTATCAAATTCCTAAGAATAGGTATGAGCTAAGCATAGCACTAGATATGCTTAGAAGATTGAGAGATAATCTAGCCTACATGTGTCGAGTAGAAAAACTATAGAGGCTAACAAGTGGGAGTGGATTAACGTTCAAGATATCAATTTTTATTATAGTTGTGCCCTCATTGGGCAAGGATGGGTATGAAATGATTATCAACCTACATAATAGATCATATAGCGTCACGCTAGACAATTGATTATGGCATCCATAACCAAAAATTTGAAAATTTGAGGTACCATTAGAAGAGGAGGCCATTTTAATGTGAAAGCCATAGCACAAAAAGTATTCAATCCTAGATTTGGTGGTCCACCTTATTCAAGCATACAACTAGCTTTCTCTAACATTGTGGCAATACTAAAGCTTTAATTATAAAAGAGATGATGGTCCTATTTTTCCCAGCAATACTCACAAGTACGGCATATCATCTTACTATATATAATTTAACAAGGTGGGCTAAAGCAAGAGCCATGACAAAGAACAACACTTGAACCATGACAACGTTGTTTTGGGAGTAGATAATCTCACAATTCAATTGCCTTATTGAATTAATAAATTGTGCATCTCCTATCTACCTTCTTAGTCATTCAATAAAAGTCATCTTATTACGACCTACAAGTAAATCATCACGTTGAGTTTGAAATAAATTCTAATCATTGTGCTTATTATTGCATCCCCTAATCAATGCAAAATGCATAGTAGGACTGTAGTGCCTCATACAAAAACACAGTACACTGTTGTAGGTAGTGTAGAAAACAAAATGCAACCCCTAATCAATGCAAAATGCATAATAGGACTACAGGGCCTCATACAAAAACATAGTACATTGTTGTAGGTAGTGTAGAAAACACATTGTGTTGTATTAACCAACTCATAGGAAACTCAATGGTAATGACACATGAACATGAGAATACATTATACAACACTAATAATAGCAAATCGGAGATAAATTAGAGAATATGCTAGAAATATATCAGAAATACAAAGAAAACCATGGCACCAATTGTATAATCTCATGTAATATCAAGAATATCCATCATACATCTGGTCATAATCATAAAAAATGAGCAAAAACATGAGAGACATCCATATCTTTATTCTTTATTATATATTATAGATATCATTCTATATGATGAGTTCTCATCCCTAGCATATTGCAATGAAATGGTTGTACAATGGAACTATGGCTCGTTACCTGTCAATAGTTCAAGGCACTTTCATTCTAGCTATAATGCAAGGAGACATTGTTAAACATGTAACTAATGGATTTTGGCTCAGAATACTGATTTAGCTTGATTATGATGAGCCACAAAAGGATTCATAGGTTTAGTAAGTTGCAGGAATTAATTTTATGCAAGTCATTGTTGAAATGAATGGATCTAGAGCATGGCTATGGCGGATGGAACACAAAGACAATGTTCATGATGACATAGATTAGAGAGACCAACTGTTACTCAAGTGAATTAGGTTCCAAGATGAAAGCTTGGACTCATAAACACAATCTTGAGTATGACACTGACTATGACTGAATTGACAAAGTACAATGGTATTTCATCATTGAATGATAAGAGGTACATCACTTTATAGGCTCATGATGGTTGCCTTTTTCTTCACTATGCTTATGGGATTCAAGCATCCTATATTTCACACATCATCTCTAGTAAACTATTTGAGTATTGCCCTATTGTTCCATACAAAGAGGCTATCACATGGGTGTGATTGCATAACTCTCAACACCCCTCCTCAATCACAACCATGAAAAGGCACTAAGTGTACAGAGGTTGTCATGAGTAGAACCTTGCTAAGTGTGGGTATGCCACAAACATGGTAATCATCCAGAGGCTACCATAGAAAAGGCTAAGTGTAGGTACCAAAAAACATGGCTGACATCCAGGAAATATTACAAGGCCTCACTAAGTATGTAGAGGCTGTTATGCATAGGCTACATGAGGAGTTTTATAAGGTGTATGATAGGAGCATTAATGGCAAGTACATACAATAAAAAGTTCTAGCGAAAAGTGGAGGCAAGGACCGACAAGCCTTTGTGGTTTTCTTCATCAGATACGTTATGGTAGGCATAGCAGATCTTCTTTTCTTTGTCTTCTTCTTTGATGTAGTCTACTTTCCTTTCTTTTTTGCTCTTTTTGTCTTCATGGTCTTGGTCTTCTTCTTCATTGACTTTGCTTGCATTAATCTTCATGTCCATGTCCCCCTCAAGCAAAGGTATCATCATCTTTGAGGCAGTAGAAATGTCTTCAGAGTCTTGAAATAATATCATTGATTGCTTTTTAATATGGGTAGCTACATTTCTTCTTGCAAAGCAAGTGCATGCGAGAAGCGAACTTTTTGAGTTAGCTTTTCTGGGCAACCTCCAATTCTTGTTCCACATAGCCCACTTATTCCACCCCTTGATTTTTTTTACCTCCACCACCACTACCACCATTGTTGTTGTCGCTGCTGCTGCCACCACCACCACGACTACTTCCACCACCACTACCACCATCTTTGCTGCCACTGCCAATACTGTTGCCACCTCCACCACCACTACCCTCTCTCTCTCTCTCTCTCTCTCTCTCTCTCTCTCTCTCTCTCTCTCTCTCTCTCTCTCTCTCTCTCTCTCTCTCTCTCTCTCTCTCTCTCTCTCTCTCTCTCTCTCTCTCTCTCTCTCTCTCTCTCTCTCTCTCTCTCTCTCTCTCTCTCTATGTGAATGCTTGGGTAGCCACTAGGTGTTTTTAGAACTTTAATTTCAATGCATTGATAGCTCCCTCCCCTCCCCCTCTCTCTCCCTTCCCCTCCTCTCCCCAACAAAAATGATACAAGACAATTCATACAAGCAATACAAATGTATATTTATATTGTGTTAACTCTGGGAAACATGCTCTTGCTTGTCAAATTAAGAGAGAAAATTTCACCAAAGGCTTGCCATCCAAATGGATTATATAACAATGACTTCTCAACAAAATAAAATGTAATTGTGCTAAGAGGTAGTGTTGGCATTCCATTGCTGGTCACTATATAGGTGGTGTTGGAAAAGTTCTGCTCCAAATATAATGTGCAAGTTTTCTGCAGTGAGTGTGGGTTGGTGTATAAACATGTTGGCATCCACATCCATCCCAAACACTCGGAGGTACACATAGTATAGGTGCTTGCATGCCAAATACACTTTTCCTTCTATGGCATGCTCCATGAAATCCCGACAATTACATGTTGGATTCTTTGCAATGTGCACATCATAACACTCATGCATGACACTTGAGTTAGTTGTATCTAGTTTGAAAGCCTCATGCTTCCAAGCCTTCACCACAATGTGGCCCTTCACAGTTGCATCTAGAGCCAACGTTGAGTCTATCCTTTTCCCTGCAGCCTGTGAAACACCTCTTTAATATCTACACAAGCCCTCGTTAACATCCGCCCCTTGTGCGGCCTTTTGTAAAACAAACCCACCACTCTCCAACATGTGAATTTCTTCTACGGTCAAATTAGTGCCTTGTGCCACTTGCCATACTTGTGGATCCTTGGGCAGTGCATATTGAATGGAAGAACAAATGTTCCATGTATGGTCCACACTATCATTACAAAACCACATGAATTGGCACAGCATTCCATGTTGATTTGCTAGCTTCTCCTCTTGAGCTAGACCACTCCATGATGCCCCAAAATGAAGGTGCAAGCACCCCATGTGACGTATTTTTTATAGGTTTTTTGCATTTTCCCTCTCTACCTCCCAACTATCCTTGACATTGTACATGGTTGCGAGCTAGAATCCTTCTTATAGCCCAAACAGTGTCATGAAGGACTATCTCCACCACCATTTCCTCCAAAAAATTTGGTGATACTTCCCTCGATTGGTCGGAAGGCAAAGGGTCCTCAAAGTTTAGTTTTCTTGTACCCTTTCTTCTAAGTATATTTTCGGTCACATACTCAGCCCTATGAGAGGTGTTGGCTTCCTCAAACCCCACTTTCCCATCAAACCTTAGTACAATCACATTGTCCCCTAAAAAATCGAGACGTTTATGCAATTCAGTTTCTCTTGCCACCTCCTCAACCATCCCCTTGCCGTTGCTCAAGGTGTGGGACTAATTCCTTGTTGTAGTCAACTCAACAGCTTCTCTGCATTGAGTCCTACACCATGGAACTTTCCACCAATGAATGCATGTCGTTTTGTGCTCTGTAATAGAGCATTGGCCAAATCATTGACACATGCATTGTACAAGCTAATAGATCCCTTGAATCCCTCCCTTTGCCAACCAACTTGCATGCATTGGCTCTGCCAAGTTCATGGTTGGCATATGAGCAATGTCCTCCACCACCTCAACAAAAATATAGCACGAGAAGATATGGAGTGTGAGAAAATAAATGCACCACACATCACATCCTACTATTACAAACTAGTCTTACTCGAACAAACTGCTACCTCCAACGTGGATATCTGATATGCCACCAACTAAGCCAACAATCCATTGTTGGTAATTGCAATCCGCAACTTTCCCTGAGACCCACCAAGCCCAAATGAATCGATATTGCATTGTTGCATCATTTCCATGATTGCACACCTCTACATGCGGCACAAGCACTTATGCTCATTTTGAAAACTCTTGTACACACACTGTGATGTGTGTATTTGGAGTCTTTGTTCCCAATTAAATAAGCAATATCACTCCCTTCCTTGCATTACGTTGTCCATGTGGATGGCCCTCCAATTGGTAGCTGCCTCATCTACCATGAATCCTCAAAAATCAATGCTTGGGTGTCCACCCTTCTCCATCACCTTATTCATCTTTGTCCAAAAAATAGCTTATGCATCTGTATCCTCTTCCTTCATCTCACATATTTGTGACAGTAAATCAAGTAAGAGAAAATACCTTGGGTCATACACATTTGTTGCCATGGTGGTCCAATCATTAATGTGATGCTTGTGGTCAAAGCATACCCAGCTATTGCATAGGTCCCCAGTGCCATTCTTCACATACGATTCACTAAGTCAACCCCTAAGGCTGGCCCAATTGTTATCATTTTGAATATAAAGCGCCTACTATCATTGTCAACGGCTTGCCCAGGAAATAGGCTACCATGGAAAAATCTGTATGCACAACATTGCTTTAACTTTAGAAGACGAGATTCCATTCCCTGATCACTCTCAGCATGTGCTGCAGGGACCATGTGTTTGGACCTGCATGCACAAAATATTGATCTTCATATGCATGGCCTTTTAAAGATATTTTAAAATGTGTTGTGAATGGAATAATATGTTACATGTTCCTCTGAATGAGTGGTTGGAGTTCCTTGACCATTGTCGAGAGTTCAGTGTCGGACCTGGGGACACCTTGCTCACGAACCAAGGCACCCATCATTAGACTTCTAGCTATAGTTATTTGCAGGTGTCAAGATCCAGCTGCACTAAAGTCTCTTACCATTTTCTTTATGGTCTTTCGCACCTCCCAATAAAGATTGTACAGGCATGTCAATTTTTAGCTCCCCAAACAAGGTGGCATGGACAGGTGCAAGATTCTTCATTCGCTCCACTATCATTAAAGTGATTGCAGAGTCACATGCATGGTTCTAGTATCCTATTGCAAGTAAATCATACTAATCAAGTCCAAATACATGCCATGTAGGTAAACTCAGTACCACCATACCGACTATTGGAATGTCAGCTATTAGTCTCAGAAGCCTTGGATGCTTCTATTGCAAGAGCCCCCCCATCCTGCTCTCCAAGTGTGAGTATGTAGTGTATTATGTGATGTCAGCAAGGCCAATGTCAAGACTATTTATTCATCAAGGCACACATAACCATGAGGTGCAATGAGGCACAAGTAAGACTCAGTGTTGGCCCCCCAACAACATTACGTACTCAACCACACTTACGGCATAACAGGATTGTTGCATCCCCGCCTCTTCCACATCAAGTGTGATAGGGATGGTTTTGTTTTTCTCAATGTCCAAGGGGGGTAGTGAGGCTTCCATGGTGATTGTTGTTTTCTCAATGCTATAAGGGCTCTAGGTGAGGTCTAGAGCGGGGGAGGGTTGCAATGTAGACCCATTTTCGTATTCGCCAAGATAGTCTTGTGAGACCAAGGTATCCAAAACATATACCTAGATAGCCTCATGGTCATTGTTACAATGGATTGGTGTGCTTTGTATTCGGCCATTTGCACAGGTGATAGCAAGAACATTGTAGCCATTGCCATTGCAAATGTCTTCCTTCTTTAACATCAGGAACCAACTACTTATGTAGTGTATAATAGGTTTGGCAGAGAGGGACGATACATACATGCAGACCTCGGTATTTGGTGTAGCACTGGATGTTGGATCCATTTCCAAAGCTATCTACACATGTACGAATTCTCATGCCAGATATGGGTGTCCATTGAAAGACTTAGTGTGGGGGTGTATATCATATACAAGAGAGGGAGAGAGAGAGAGAGAGGAGGATATATAAAGTGTGTGCATGAGAGAAAGAGAGAGAGAGAGGGAGGGAGATAGAGAGTGTACATGCATGTGTGTGCATGCAAGTGTTATATATATAAAGTATTTGGCATGAGAGAGAGAGAGAGAGAGCGTGTGTATGTGTGTGTCTATGTATGGATATGTATGGATACAGGTGCCAGATATGAGGAGAGAGTGTGAGTGAGAGAGTGAGAGAGAGAGAGAGAGAGAGAGAGAGAGAGAGAGAGTTGTGTGGGAAGGAGAGAGTAAAAAAGGGAGATAGAGAGAGAGTGTGTGTGTGCATGAGTGGATGTGGGTGCCATGGAGAGAGAGGTTTAGGGTTTAGAGAGAGAGAGCATGTGTATCTGTATGGATACAGGTGCCAAATATGAGAGAGAGAGTGTGTGTGTGTGAGGGAGAGAGAGAGAGGATATAAAGATTTTTGTGGGAGAGAGAGAGCAAAAGAGGGAGATAGAGAGAGAGAGTGTGTGTGTGTGTGGATGTGGGTGCCACGGATGGAGAGAGAGAGGGGGGGTTGGAGAGCACCAAGAGGGAGCCAAAGAGAGAGACTGGGGGTGCTGGATAGAGAGAGAGAGAGAGAGAGAGAGAGAGAGAGAGAGAGAGAGAGAGAGGGGGTTGGATAGCACCAAGAGGGAGCCAGGAAGAGAGACTGGGGGTGATGGATAGAGTGAGGGGGGGGAGGAGGAGGAGGAGGAGGAGAGAGAGGGAGAGAGGGAGAGAGGGAGGTGATGTGTACATACCTGTGAGATTAAGAAAATAATCCACAACTTGAGGGAGGGGAAGGCGTTGTGTCATAGGGGGTGTGTGACTTTATACAACCACTTTGACATAGTGGGGCATTAAATGCATGTCAAAGAGAGTGAGAGATGGAAAAAGAGAGACCGTGAGACATGTGCCATACAAAGAGAGAGATGTGAGAAGGGGGGGTGCTAGTCATATTTTTCTACATCAAATATTGGGCCGCCGTGGTGACCCCTTCTTTGGCAACAAAATGATCCCAATCCACATGCACTCTCTCTCATCAGCCATCCTGGCCCACACACACATTCTCTCTCATACCCTAGACCCTAAACCCAAATAACTAAGATGATGCAGGCGTGCCATGCTGTATATTCTTTAGGGTTCTAGACAAGCAACTGTTCTTTTAGCTCGTGCAGCTCAAATAGCTGATCATTACGAGAGATATTATATGGGGAGTAGGCTTACATAGTGAACTTTCAAAGCCCTATACTAACAGGGTAAATCACACAACATAGGAGAAGAATTGATGTATGAACTGGAATAGGCGCAATTCTAAACATTGACTATGAATTTGCACAATGTTGGAGCTACAGATCACCAATTCAGCATTTGAAGTGCCAGGAGAAAGTGCCCTAAGGTTAAGAAGATATATCCATAAGAAAGCTTCAGCTAAGATGGCCTGGTTGAAGAGATCTAGAGACTCCAAGGTGGGTAGGTGCAGTTTGGCTATGGCTACCACAAGGTGGAAGATGAAAATGAAGTCATAAGCTCAGGCTGAGCTAGTTAGAAGTGGAAAAGAGTTGGGGGATCAGTGCCATACTCACCATGGCTCTGATACCATGTTAAAATGCATGGCTATGGCAGATGGAAGACAAAGATAATGTTCATGATGACATAGACTAGAGAGACCAACTGTTACTCAAGTGAATTAGGTTCCAAGATGGAAGCTTAGACTCATAAACAAAATCTTGAGTATGACACTGACTATGACTGAATTGACAAAGTACAATGGTATTTCATCATTGAATGATAAGAAGGTACATCGCTTTATAGGCTCATGATGGTTCCTTTTTTCTTCACTATGCTTATGGGATTCAAGCATCTTGTATTTCAAGCATCCTCTCTAATGAACTATTTCAGTCTTGCCATATTGCTCCATACAAAGAGGCTGTCACATGGGTGTGATTGCATAACTCTCAATAGTCATTGTTGTAGTGCCTAAAGCAACCATGTGGAATTCTATGCATATTATGGTCATTTTCCAATTTTATGGAATAAATAGCTTTCAAATTGTGACAATATTTCATTGCACTTATGTTGGTGACTCTCAAGTTTTTGCACCATCACTATTCCAATTGAAAATAATAACCACATTGACTCGAGCATGTGTCGATGATGATGCTCTAGCATTTTCATCATAATAAATGTATCACAGTGTACCACACAATTTGGATCTTGAATAAGACATTACATCCTGAAAGAAATATATAAGATAATCCACAATAACTTGTATATGTTGATTTTCAAGTTCTTGGAATCTGTGATGTTCATTGTTATCGTATTTGCTATTTTTGAGGTTCTCGTAGAACTTCTGATTGTTTTTCAACTTACTATAGTACCTTTTTCCTACCATAGGAATTGAAGAAATTTAGCTTGCTATTGTAGGAACTACAAAAATTTTGTAGAAAATATAGAAGTTCAACTTGCTATTGTAGGTACATGAAGAATGCAAGCTATTGTTGCAAGCACAAGAAAAATTCAAGTCGCTATTGTAGGAATTCAAGATATTGATGTAGGAAATTTGAGTCCTACTACAACAATTCAGGGTCATGCTACAAGAATTACTAAATTTTAGATTCTTGTGGCCATTTTGATACTCTCTTAATATAGAAAATTGTAAGATGCTCTTGCTATAAGCATCCACCTCATACAAAATCATCACTTTTGTGCTCAAAAACCAATCAGCATGAATAATATCAACCATTCTTGCTATAATATGAACAACATAAAGATCCACTGTAGATACTTGCATACTTCCAAATATGCTTCAAATTTAGTGATAGATTGATCAGAGTACTTGAGAACTTTAGAAATATTAGTCTGAATTGAAACATCAACAACTTGATCGTTCAATGCATAAAGATCCTCAAGAATAACATCTTGACTAGAAGCATGAGAAAATGCCAATTGAGTTCACAAATCAGTAACTTCGTTATCCTTCTCCAAAACAATTTCCTCGAGAGAATTAGTAGCCTCAAAATAATGTGAAAGTTAGAATTCTATTGCATTCTTCACTTGAGAAACCTCATGGTGTAGTAATGCTTTCTCTTCTTAAAGCTAATTGATAACAGAAAAAGCTTCAAATGCTACAATTTTTGCTACATTTCTTTCACTTTCAAGCTCAATAAAAAGCCAAGGAATCATCTCAATTGAAAATTGAATCATAGAGTGTATCTTATGCAGAACTTCAAAAAAACCATGCAAACTGATTGCATTCTGAAATTCTTCATATTCAACCAACTCCTGCTGCAAAGAAAATATAGTGCCAATCTTGCAATCTTGCTAAATTTCCTATGGAGGAATTATAGTGCTAATCTTACAATCCCACAAGTCTTGTAGTAGAACACTGGCTTGTTCTTTAGATTGAGCAATGCAATGACCTGAAATATTATCTTGCATGCTAGAAACATCAATATCCTAAATAAATACATCCCAAGATTGTGCATTTTGCACTATGGCTAATTGTACATCAAGTTATTGGAAAGTTCCTTCATTGAAATCCAACTTTGTAGTTACATTATTGTCCTTGACATCAATAAGAGAACTAAGAAAATCATCCATAATGACATCCTCATTGCAAAAACCATAATCCTCAAACTTATAATCCATAACAATATCATATTCTGGAATACATAGCCAATCTTATTAATCACCAATTTGATCATCTTCATTGTTGATAACTAATTTTTTACTAAAGTTGATTGGAGATTGATTACGATAGTTTGAAAAATGCCAAAGTATAGAAAATACCTTGAGATTATTGATGCAAAGTGTATGATAATCCACTCTCCCATTGGCAAGCTACTCTCTATTGAGTTTGGGACACTCAAGGATTCATGGCTTCTTTGGCTCTTGTCCTCTCTCACTCCTTGTTACCCAAAGAGAACCGAAAAGTTAATCACATAGTTGATAAAGTGCCCCTAGCACATGAATCAATAGAAAACAAGGTGCTAAATAAATTTAAGAGGAGCAATATCCCTCTTATATAAAAACCATGACACTAGCACTACTCAAAAGCCCAATCAAAAGAAAGTTCTCATTCAAAGCAAGGTGCCACAAAAGCAAGACATGGCTTACAAGCCAAAGCAATTGGCTTCAATCTTGGTAAAAGAATCACAATCGACACCTACTCCTATGTCAACAACTATATAAACAAAGGTATTGAATTCCAAAAAATCTTATTGATATAAAGAAAAAATAACACAATTAAACCATGCCCTCAAGATGAATCGGCAATTGAAGTTGATGGCCATGCAACCAAATGATGACCATGAGATTAAAACCCTAATAACCAAGGAATCATTTAAAAAAAGGTAACTAAATTCTAAGGAGTTTGTAGAAAAATTTGAGTGAAGAGAACATGTTACCTTGCAAACCAAATCCCCCTACTAATCTTGGTCTAATTATAAGCATGTTTAGCATGATGGTACAAGCTTACTACTCACCAATATGGAAGTGGCCAATGAAATTGTGGCTAAGATGGTAGCCAATATGTGAGTAACTTGTGAGGAGCACAAACTCATATTTGAGAAATATGAGTGAATAGCCATTTATAGATAGCTCAACTAAGCAACTAGTTAATGTTCAACATTGAAATGATAGGGCAAAGAACATGGTGGAGTGTGGCCATACCTATGTAGCCCCAATTTGGCTAGACTACTAGCTCATAGTTATAACTAGAAGCTCTCAAATGAGAGGCCAAAAAAAGAAATAAGGTTTTTGAATCTTAAGGAAATATTATGGCACCAAAACAATCACTAGACATGTAAGAGACACCATCCATGGGAAAGTTCAAGCATCTCATAATGAAAAATATAGACCTTAGGAGGAAAATTGATTATTTTGAGCTTAAAAAAGAACACTTCAAGTTGGAAAGAGGACATCCAATTGTAGCCTTTAGTTGAATATGTGCACACAAAAAATCAATAATTTCCATATCTACTTTTCTACCTCATCAAATCAATTGATCTCACATCATCAAAGCCATACATTCCTTTTGAGGCTAAAAATCTACATTGAACCAAGTATGAGCTTAGATTTGATCTAAATTTTCTTGATGACCATGAAGGATTGAAGTTTGCATCCATCTATACTACACTCTAGAGCCTAAATTGTGGTATTTATGTAGTTGTGTAATAGAAAGCCTTCATGCTTTTGCTTGAATTGTCAAGCAATCAAAGAAATCTCTTGAATTTATGTGCTTGATAGTAGTAAATCTTTTTTTTTTAAATCTTAAGAATTTTAGCCATACAATCATCCTTCAATGGAATAAACTTATGCATGTTTGATATGACCCTAAAGGACGTGATCTCCAAGTTTGATATAGTAACTAAAAGTGAAACTAGAAAAATGCTGCCTTGAGGTGTATTTTTCATCATCCAAGGCACGAAAAAGCTCTCACGTTTGCTTGTTTTTGTTCCAATCCACTAGTGTGTTTGATTGGCTATATCACAAAGGTTTCAATATAGGATCTTGCAATGCCTCATCAATATAGCCATTGCAACCTGCAAGGGCAAGAGTGCTTCTCTTCAATCAAGCTACAAAAATACGTTGCAAACTTTGACTATGAAACCAACTTTGATTGATGCATGAAATATTAAAATTTGTCAAGAAGAAGAACCAAATTTGGTGAAGTCACAAGGAGGGCCCCAAATAGACCCTAGATTATTGTGGTTCTCAATGATGACATAGTTTAACATGTATTGGGACCAACCAATAAAATTACCAACTATGCTTATGGGTTTCTTGTGAAGTATCCTAATATCAATGGAGAGGGTGTGTGCAATTATCATATTTCCTAAACCAAGAAACATGTATGAATACTCTATTGACCTATAACATCTACCCTACCTTCCAACCACATAGCCACATGACAAAGATACCCAATAAGTCCATGAAAGAGATCTTCATAAGTGAAATCGCTAGGCATGATTAGAATGCTAATTAGATTGAATCGATCTAAGAAATCATACTAAAATTAAAAATGAAAGTACATAGGCAAGCAGCATAGACACAACAACTACACAAGCTATAGAGAAATGACCCCCATGAAAGCAAAAGGAAAGCATCATAAAGGACAACAACATCCCTATAAATTGGTGTTGCTAGTCAAAATGCAAATAGCTCATTGCCAAAGCTAAGGCCTCAAGCATTAAACAAGGATGAAGGAGAAAAGCAAACAAAGGCCAATGGAAAGAAACTATAGGCTCAAGAGGACTTACATGACAAACTTAAATGTGGGTTAGATAAATTTCTAAAAGATCTAGTTGAAAAGGTTGAGCTTCAACCTACCATAGAGTCCTCCAAATAGGATGTAGTAAGTGGCTAAACATTTACATCATTAGTGGGACAATAAGAAAATGGAAAGAGCACTATAAAGGATTAGAAGCTCGTGGACGTATAGACATGAAATATGATCAAATTCTAAAGCCTACTACATAGAGCTAGTCAATTTGACATTGAATCGAGTGAAGTTGTACCAATGATAAAGACCAACCTAAGAGATGCCCATCAATTTCAAGAATTCCTAAGAAGTAACCCTCACCCAACAACTTTCTCAAACTCTTAAGGAGATTCAAGATGTAGTGCCTATCCAATCCATCAAATCAAGCTATATTTCAATTCCCATCAAAATAGCACCAACCAACACAACTCCTCCCAAACCCCATCCCCATAAGACAATAGATATCCAAGTGGAGTTTCAATACATAGAAGACAAGCTAGAAGAAGCCTTAATAGCTAACCGAAACTGCCACCATGGAAGCCATATAACTTAATGAGTAGTTGAAATAGAAAAAGAGACTAAGAGGAATAGAAAAAGAAACGAAGAGTAGTTGTAATAGAAAACAAAAACTAAGAGGAAGAGATGGCCAGGAACAACCAATAACTGAAAGAAGAGAAAAATCAAGTTGCCAATCTAGAGGAGGCCTTCTATCACAAAGACTACAACTTGATCCAGCTCTAAAAATAGAATAAGGTCCCAACCTATGGGCAATGACATTTTTCTAGACTAGTAGAAATTATCCGTGTGAATATACATAGAGCCACACATGCCATTGAAGAACAACATTGAAATATAAGGGCAAAGAACCAAAATTTAGTCACATAGATGGTCACTGATGTTGTCACCATCACCCATGAATGATATGTGCTTAAACAAGGTATCATGGTAATCTTGGACTTGCTCATCCAACAACAAAATAGTTATTCAAACTAGTATGTATGGCATCACAACCATTAGAAGAGGAGTAGGAGGATGATGAGGATGAGGCTACTACATCATGCCATGTTGTTCTTGAAGTATAAATTTTCCTCCATTCTTTGTTAAAGCGCAATCCACGAATGTTTTGATGAAGGATCTCCAACAAGCATGGTGGAGCTAACTAGATATTCATGAGATATGATTTGTGATTGAGCTAGCACAAGTGGTTGTAGATCCTATAGTTGAACCTTCGTGTCCAGCTCCTCCACAACTTCATCAATAGGACTTGGATAATTGACACCTCTACCTCCTAGTCTAACCATCATTTTGTGGATGAAATGAAATGATGTTCATTGGTGTGACCTAGCATGCTCTTGAGCTCCCACTTTTGATCCCGCTTCATCAAGAAGATACTTAAAATGTAAAAACCTCCAATCAACATATAAGGAACTTGAAGCATGGCAATCTCTAGACAACATCCCTACTGTCTTTGACTTTGTAATACCTTGAAATCTCCAATGTGTTTTGCCCCTCATATTGGTCAACAACCTCATTAATGTAGGTGAACATATGAGGCACAAGCTCATTGTACAGTCTATTTGAGACTTTTAGAAAGCCCCCTTCCACAATCATCGAGTACGGTGACTGAGGGAAGTTTGTGAACTTTAGCCATCATGGATGAAGCCCTTGTTTGACAATGACCTCATCTAGTGTTCCTATTGCACTATCTCCATCAAGAACCAAAGTAAACTAATCATTTGCCTCTGCCCACAGGTATACAACAAGATCTATGATCCTACACAACATGTCACTACAATTTCCTAAAGGTCTAGAGCACGTATGCCCCAATGCATGACCATAACTATATATTCAAACCCAAAGATCGCATCCCCTCCCTCAAAGTCTTTGTCGAAGAATTCACCAACCACCCCAACGCTTCCTTCATCATCTCCCAAAGCATGATAAATATACATTATACTTTAAGTATATTAATATTCATAAAATAGTAAAAGTTAGCAACATAGATAGTTAAACATACTATTTGACTAAATTAATATATTTGGCTATTTATACTATGTTTAATGTTATCAAGTAATATAAATATTGTATGTTAGTGGTAAATATGCATTGTACATTAATTTACCCTAAAACACCGAGGCACACATGTGTAGGAGTTCTACACAAAGCCACAACTCTAGTGCATAAGTGGTTTTTTAGTGAGGGGACCATAGCAGCCAAATATGATGCCTATGTTTGTAATATGTATGACCAACAACAATCTTGTTATGTGAAGCATGGCTTAACACAATTTGTTGTCGTAAGTACAAAATGTGGCCTAGGCATGAAGTCCCAATCATTGTTAATGAAATCCATCTATGCACTCCTATAAAGGGCATTTAACATGTAGCAAAAAAGTAAATTTTGTGAAATAGCAACGCATTACATTTTACATTTTTTACATTTAGAAGGTTGAAATTTCTAGCAAACAAAGCTATTTTCCAACTAGCCAAGGTTCTCTCTCTCTCTCTCTCTCTCTCTCTCTCTCTCTCTCTCTCTCTCTCTCTCTCTCTCTCTCTCTCTCTCTCTCTCTCTCTCTCTCTCTCTCTCTCTCTCTCTCTCTCTCTCTCTCTCTCTCTCTCTCTCTCTCTCTCTCTCTCTCTCTCTCTCCATTGTCCCCAAGTGCAAATGGAACACAATTGCAACTTGCACCATATTCATATTTGCTTGTAATGTGCACTTCTCTAGCTATACGCTATGGTATGGGCAATATGTTTATGATTGCAAATCTATTATATGGGCAACATGTTGCATGTACTAGGAGGAATAATAGTAGAAGGTTGGGAGGTAGTAGTAGAAAGGGAAGGTGAATTAGAATAAAAATAACAAAGGCAAAGTAGAGTTTATTATAGTAGGAGTAGCACCAAAGGACAAGCCTAGGCCACAAGCCACAATAAGCCACCAACTCATGGCATGTCTTGGAAGTGGCAAGCATGAGAGAAAGGATGCATTAGAACATAATCAACATGCAACATTCTCATTGCCATCATGTTCTATACATCTCTAGAGGCATAGGTGCTGCTATGCCTAAACATAAATAGAATGATATCACCTCACTTTTTGATCATAGATGTAGCAAATTATTAACATTATTTTGTGAAGTTTAAATTCAAACAAGGTTAAAGCAAGGTCACAGTATAAGTGTCGAGTTTATTTAATAGTGGATTATTATTTTGTTGAACTTCATTATATTAATTTGGACACTTGTATATTATTATTGTACTTCATGGACATTAGATTACTATGGTTGCATTATTTTTATGAGAGTTGGGTTCACTCCTGTGCACATGAGATAAAAATTGACAAGCTAGTGATCGAGTGGTTAGTTCTTGAGATACCAATGTCCACAAATCTAGAAGTGAAACAACCTGAAGTAGTTACTAATCTGCAAGTGCAGCTAGCAATGGTTGAGCCATCATTGAATTAGACAAAGGACATAAAGTAGCCACACTACCTTAGTGATATTGCTCATGCTGAAATAGTAAGTCCAAAGAAGGGCATGATAGAGTCCTCAAATGTTGATAAGCAACAACTCCAAGAAGTTGTTGATCCTTTGAAATAGCCAATGTTTCCTAGAAAGAAGGAACCTTTGTCATCCAAGCTCACACAAAAAAACGAGCAACAATAGCCTAATGCAATTGATCAATCCACTAAAGAAGATCCACAACTGACAACTAAGAAAATGTCAAAGGATCAATGACCTATCTGACGAAAATGGCCAAGGCAAAGTAAGAGAAGCATCACTTGATCTTTGTGTTCCACCCCGAGTACTGCATGGCAAGCAAGGAAGACATTGCAACATTAGCTAAGAAAGCTCAAGGTCAATGTGAGTTTGAAAGAAATGGTATTCTACTCAAGGTTTAGCTACAAGGTATGGCAACCATCTAATGACTATTGCTAAGTAGGGAAAGGCACTTTGGACTTCCATGCATGATCCAACATATGTAGCATCTATACCTCTAAGAGTGCTTGTGAGTGCCCACGGTGTCAATATTTCTGAACTTATTGAAATGGATCCATTATGTGACACACTCCTTTCTAAGGAAGAGCTATACATTGTAAGCCTATTGGGACAAAGCAACATGATGATTGATGTAATAAGATATACTTTCTACCTTACACATGACTCACAACTTCTTGATGGCCATGCTTCATTACAATACAATCCTAACTTCTATGAGTGGTTTATTCCAAGACTGAGTGACATGGAATTTCAGCTTTTCTTTACTTCTACTACCATCCAAAGTGAATCTTCATTACATGATATGAAGTAGAGTAATGTCCATAAAACTTCTACTAACACCGACATAGTGGCTAAAAGCAGTGTGCTTGAAATTCTAAACCCTAAGGCCACAACTACTAACATCCCTACTAACCCACACCACCAATTTGACCATGTTGAGTAGTTGAATCCCAATATACTCTAAAGGAGGTTGCTTAGTCTAGCCCTACTAAACCTAACGCTCCTTTTGGTCTCTAGCATTTTCTTGTTTTCCAACCACTCAATATCATGGCTGATCATTTGGCAAAGAATTTTAATTCCTCTAAAGTAGAATGGCTACTCCAATTTGATGCCATATTCACTACTTATGCCAAGATGTTTGCAACAATGATTGATTTAGGCCTTGCTAATGATGAAACAATACAAGTTGCTTCCAATTGGCATCCCACTTGGGAAAAGAGTGAACACCTCTACCACAAAAGACTCTTGATTCAAGTTGAATATGCTAAAATTTGCAATTCCCTGACTCCATTCTTGCATAAGTGGTTTTCTCATCGACTTGAGATTGCTTATGATGGTAGTCTTCTTATGACAATAACTGAGCAATGTCGTATAGTTATTACGCTTCAATACGATCCAACCTACTATCAGACTACTTCCTGGCATCTGGACTTGCCACAAAAGTTGAAATACCACCCATTGCTTCATAAGATTTTGACTAAAGAGGAGTTGCACATTGCTAGTCGCTTTGCAGGGCCTTCCTTGGTTAGCAATGTGATTACTTACATTTGTGAGTTGTCTATGAAACTAACTGACTTGGATGCTTTTGCTGAGTTGGAGTACAATCCAAATTTCTATGGCTGGTGGATCCCAAAAACTACAAAATACTGACACTTCTATATAATTAACATTTTTTTTCTTTATATATATTTTTCTTTTGTTGCATAGACAAGAGCCAAAGACCCTCTTACTTTTGAAACAATGCTACATCTTCTATGAGGGCAAGATCAAGGTATGAGATCGCAACTTTCGCTCGTAGTACACAACTGAAATGCAAAAAAAAAAGTTTTTTATACTTCTTTATATATTTTGATTTTGCATCATTGCATGTTATTCTCAAGGTTTCACCAAGTGAATGCAAGCAAATAATAGGTGACATAGCAATGCAATGCACTTCATGTTTCCAGCCAATATCATCAATAATAGAATTTTTCTTTGAATATTTCAATATATGGCAACATCATTAAAACCAAATCATCCGAGAGACTCTATCAAAGACAAAGACATCTAAGCACCATTGATATCGACATCCTAATTTCTTCATCCATCACATCCCTTGACTGCAACATACAATAGTCTTCTACTTCTTGAGGGAAAGTCACACTTGCTTCATCAATACTACATGTCTTCATCACCTACTACTAGTTCTTCTTCAACCAGCTATGTATCATCAATGAGGCAAGGTGCTTTCAAGGTTCAAGGCTCAATCTTCTGTTTCCATGTGTACACTCTAGTGCACAACTCAATTCTTTAAACCAAGTCTCCTATTCTCAATCATCCTTTAGATCTCTCATGCTTCCACTTTGATTTTGTAAGGCTGCTAGCCAACTTATCTGACATTGTATTATTCAAGAAGGAGAGTAGGAGAAAAACACAAAAGGAAACAAACTACAAAAAGACAAACAAAGAAAGAAAAACAAAAGGCGCAAGAGAAAAAAGTGCAAGGAAAATGATCCATACACTACATTGCACCTTGGGGTCCTCAAGTTAGGTGCATCCAATGGCTTTGATCGATTGGCTCCATCTCTAATCCCTTATCCTCTTTCCCATTTTCCCCCACATTTACCCAAGGAACTTCAAGGTCAGGACATACCTAGGGAGCCTCAGCTCACCTTGGTTAGACCTGTCTCCTTAAGTCACACCTTTTCCATTCCACTTTATTTGTCCCAGTGCTACTTGCTCAACTTCCAAATAAGAAGGAAAAGTTACTTCATGCAAAAAGGGACCCATTTCATCCCCTCCCCCTTGTATTGATTCGACGAAGAACCATGTGCTTCAAGAGCTTATTGGATTGGACTCCACCTTTTATCCATCTCCCCAACAATGTCTCTACGATAACTTCATTTTCCCTCAGCAACAATGACCCTTTTTTCCATATTCACTCATGCAAGATGCCTTTGTCATCCCTCATCAAGAGATAAATGTATGGTGTAGTCTTCTAACTATGTATTAGACTATGTATGCATGTGCACTCACATAATATTTACACCATAACCTTTTCACGGTTTTGGGTCCTTAAGTGTGGGACAACACTTTAGGCTTTCATGGAGTTCCCATCTCCAAGTTACACTTGAACGTGCCAAATAAATGCACAAGTTGGACACACCCCTTAGGGAGAGCACAAGTTGACTTGCAATATTTCTTTGTGACAGACCATTTGAAGTATATAAGAACCATCAACATTGGTGGCCTCTATATCCTCACCATTCCATGATTTCTTCTTCAACAAAGTCATCATTGATCCTTCATGCTACCATTATTTTTTCTAACGCATATTAATTTCATCATGCACAATTCTTCATCGACAGCCTTTATTTCTCTCCATCAAGACTACTTCTCCATAGACTGTTCCAAACATTTTGCACCTTTGGTGGAAGTGAAGGGAGCGAGCCTTGAAGTGGAAGCATGGAGCAGAAGCAAGAGCTACGGTGTGGGGAGAGAGAGAGAGAGAGAGAGAGAGAGAGAGAGAGAGAGAGAGAGAGAGAGAGAGAGAGAGAGAGAAGATGTAGGAACTTCAACAATCACAACGTGTGACCGGCCTTCCCTTTATTCAAATGCCACTAAAAGAATAAAGAATGAAGTGACAATGATGGCACCCGCCACCTATTGCATTATACAAGTCTTTGGATAACTAATATGCAAAGCATGTATTGTCACTGTAACTAATACATGGGTGGCTAGATGCAGGCACCTTTACCCCCAACAACCTCCCGATTAAAGGAGAATGTGCCCCTAGTGAGGAGAGAACAACTAAAAAGTGACAAAGTACTAATGTACATAAGTACAACAAGATGAAGAAAGATGTCATCTCATCCAATACCCATCAACTTCCTAAGGAAAGCAAAGCGCTATGCTAAGAGACTTTTAATGAGCATATTGCAAGATTTTGGTCAATTGAGATCTTGACAAGCTCAAGGGACTTGTCCTCACAACAATCTCTTGAATAGAGTGGTAACTCACCTCAATGTGCTTCGTCTTTGCAGCTTCGTGTAATTCTCATCAAATAAGTCTCCATGAAGAAAAACCATCTTGACATCCATCTGATAAATATCCAAGTCGAATTGAGAAACCAAAGCCAGTACCAAGCATAGGATAGTCATCTTCACAATAGGAGAAAAGACTTCATCAAAGTCAACACCGTGTTCCTGCTGCTTGAAGCCCTTAACAACTAATCTGGCCTTGTATCCCAGCTTGGGGCACCCATGGGATACTTTTCAACTTATACATCCACTTGCATAGCACAGCACACTTGCTAGTAGATAAGCACAAGGGAACCAAATCCCACATATGATTTTTTTTGTAGTGATTCATACTCTAATTGCATGGCCCTGTCCCAAGAGTGACTATCACCTTTGTGCATAGCCTCATCATAGATAAGAGGCTCACCATCATCTATCACCATAATATAATCCATAGAGGGCTCAAATCGTGCAAGCTGCCGTCTATCTCTAATAGACTTCAAGGCGGGTTATGGAACCTATACATCCTATGGAGCATCAGGGATCTGGGCCATTGGAGCATCAGCCACACTACTATAGGCCGTCTAACTGGCTATATAGTAGTAGGAGGCTCCTCCTAATGCATTTTCTCCTCATGGAAAACAACATCATGGCTATGAGATAACCTTCCGAGCTTGTGAATCCCATGGGCGATCGCCCATCTCACCTGCATCTTTGTAACCAATAAAGATGCACTTCCTAAACTTAGGATCTAGCTTATTGTGCTTGTCCTTGGATACATGGTAGAAAGCCTCACAACCAAAGACACACAAATGAGCACATTAGGGAGGTTTTCCAGACCATACCTTCTCTATAACTTGATAGTCAAGAGCAATACATAGAGACTGATCTATCAAGTGTACAATGGTAGTAAGTGCCTCAGCCCAAAATGTTGTGGTAAGCCTGCTTGGCTAAGCATACTACAAACTCACTCCTAAATTGTCCTATTTATGCGCTTAGGCATACCATTCTAGGATAGGGTGTACAGGGCAGTCAATTGACATTTAATACCCCTCTCATCACAAAACTACACAAAGGCTTTGGAGATATACTCACTCCTATTATCTGACCTTAGGCATTTTACCCAGACTGGTTCTCAACTAAAGCAAGCCAACGTTGAAAGGTAGCTAAGATTCTGATTTCTACTTAATAGAATATGCCTAGATCTTATGCATATAGTCATCAATGAAAGTAACGAAATACTTTGTGTCTCCTAGTGACTTATAAGACATGGGACCACATACATCTAAATGAACAAGAGCCAAAGGCTCACCCATGTATATCATACCAAACTCTTTATGCATATTGCATGTTTACCTGTCGTATAAACAATGATCACAAGACTCAAAGTACTTATAGTCAAGGGGCAAAAGATATTGCAAATGGGTAAGCATTTTCATTTCTTTCAAGGACATGTATCCAAGGTGATGATGCCATAGAGATACATGTGGAACTGTATCCACTGTCAAAATATGGTCAACTGACCTAGATACAAGCAAGGGGTAGAGAGTATTAGACTTTGCACCACGTACAATGACAAGATTTCCACATGTAATATTCCATAAGGAAGCACCAAAAGAAACTATATAACCTGCATTATCCAAAGTGCCAACAAAGATAAGGCTCTTCGTGAGAGCCAATACATGATGTACATCACGAAGAGTAAACATGCAACCTAAACCAAAACTATAGCTGGACATCACCAATACCAATTATCTCCAATGCCAGGTCATACCCAAACGAATAGATCCAATCATACTACAATAGGAGTGAAACCACTCTCTATGAGGGGTCACATCAAAGGAAGCCCCTAAATCTATCAACCAACACTGAGTATACCCTAACAAAGTATTAATCCCAACTTATGTGAAGTATCAAGAGAAGAAGTTGCAAGTATGAAATCATCATTAGAATTAGTCTACACAACATTAATCTCTTCAATCTTAATGATTGACTTGCGATGGACAATGCTGTGATTATCATTTGTGTCTTATACTTTACCCTTGCCCTTTTCATTGCACTTGTCTTCACGCATTTTATAGTGCTACAACCAAATATGTCCTACTTTTCCACAATCATTAGGGGAGATTTGAGGTATTGAAATAGTTATATAAGCGACCCTAGAGAAAGAATATATTTTTAAAATAAAAATATTTTTTAAATTTGTAAAAACTTTTATATTTTGGTAAGTAAACATATAAAAAATCATTAAAAGTCATTGTCATGATATTCTCGTGGCCACATCAAACCCATAAATTTAGGCCGCCATAAAGGTGACAAAGGCTATCATAATGAATATCTTACTCATCCTCATTAAAGTGAAAACTGACATTCAACTTGAATTTTGTTTGATGTTTGATTATCTCCCTCCATTCTCACTCTCTTCTTTCTTTCCTCTCCTTACTAGTTTCTTCTTTGTTTTCCTTATTGTTCTAATTCACATAGTTTTTCAATCCAATCTTCTAATCACATCCTTAGCTATGGATCAGTCTCATCAAATGATCTATGTAGCTCTAGTAAAATACCTCTATATTATCTTCATATTGAGTTGGATAGTGAGTATGAACCAATAAGGAAGAGAACAAAACCCATTACTATTACAAAGTTTATTAAACATATAGTCAGGTTTGAAGGAAATAAGAATCTTGGTCTTTGGTTAGATGGCAAGCTATATCCCAAAGATCCTAGTAAAAATAGCACTCTATCTTTCTATAATAGCTTTTCGTTGATGAGATTCATTGGTCATGGTTATAATGGGTTTCTAGGTTATATACATAACTTGGTTGTTGCAGAAAAGGGTGTCCTCAAATTGGAGAACCATCTTTTATCAAAACATAACAATGAGTTATTGTAGAAGCTAGAGAGCTATCAACAAAGGATTCATTCGTTGGAGAAACGCATTGAATTTTGTTAACGAAAGCAAACTATTTTAGGCCTTCAAAATCAACAAAGGGCTCATAAAAATATTGAGAGTCTAAAACAAGGAGGAGGTGGTTGCAGCAAAAGAATCCAAGCAATAGGGTACACTTTTTGTCACTTTAAAAATATTAAATATGGATTTATTTATAATTAATTATATTGATTTGTGATATTAATTTTGTTTAGATCTCTTCTTCAATCGAATACAAGTGAAAGAGATTATTTAAAAGCATCCCAATTTTATTATCATATTCTTTCCTCAGTAGTTTCAAAAGATATTTTGGAGAATGAGAAATTTAAAAAGGCAAAAAAACAATGCTTGGATTGATTTATAAAGGATCATTCTTTGGATATTTGAGTTAGTGCAAAAGACACTAGATGGTATTGGTATCAGTCAATATGCTTATATGTAACTTTTCTAGCTTTTACAATCAAATATGAAGTAAGGATATGTATGCTTCGCATACTTCCAAGGCCATCTGTGTGGTTAGAACTATCAGACAAAGAGTGAATAACAAAGTAACGGAGATTCCAGGTGAGCCTTTCCATATAAAGGCTAGCTTTAAGAGCAAGAAAAATGAAGTTGTATTCAATGAATTTAACAATATTTTCCTTGACTTTCCCACCCTACAATGTTTACTGATAAGATTCTATGACCTATTACTAGAAGAGGCACAAGGAGTAGCTAGATTTATGGTAAAATTTTAATGAAAGTGAGATTCTGACATGCATAAAATTAGAGAGGGTCTCTATTACCTTGATAAATAGAGCACTTAATTCATCATGTTATTGCAATCACTCAATGTCATTAGTATTTAATCTAAACACAACATCTAGTGGCTAGGAGCATTCGAAGTAGATACAAAGGATTTTAATATATCATATTAAGTTTTTCATCAAACACCAATAGCCAATGTTATTAAGAGACAACAAGTAGGAGAAGAGGTATTTGTTGAACAAATTTAGAACTATAAGATTGAGTGGCACATAACTAGTGACTTAAAGACACTCAAATGTATGTATAATGTGTTAAAGGGAACCAACTCTAGATCTTCTTGCCTCTATTGCATATCCCTAGTCATAAGGTTAAACTCGAGCAATTGAAATAGAGCTCCCTCTAGGCACAATAAGAATCCACAGTCAATCCTAGATATTCCTTTAGTGAATGCTTGTATCTATATACTTCATGCACTTTGCAGGATAATTAAAAAACTTGTTCATCTTTATATAGGGTTTGCATGGAAGCTGAAGCCATTATCATCTAAAACAGATCCTATAACAAAGATTGAAAAAGTCTTATCTGCAATTGGTTTGCATGGTGGTAATGTTGTTGTTGAATCAAATATTCAAAAGTCTAAGGATGGCAATTGTATTCCCAAAAAGGCATCTATTGGTGGAGTAAAGGCTAGAAGGTTCCTAGTCTTTCATGGGAGACTTGGTAAGATAAACTCTAGGAATGGTGGCTCAACTATTAGATACAATTAGTGGAAGTCCCTATATAATGCAGTTAAGGATCATGCTAATATTGAACAAGCTTCTTGGAATAGAAAAGCAAATGTTTGGAAAATACTAAACAAAGTATTTTTTAATTGTGATAAAAGTAAATGGAATAATGATGATCTCAAAGACTTCAAAAACCAATTGAACCTTTTTAAAAAGGTAATAACAAAAGAATGAGGTGATCAACACTTCACTCACTATATGGTAAGAAGTTTGCATATGTATGTCTCTTCATTATCTAACTCATATAAGGTTTTTAAATTAACTTTTTTTATTTATTAACTATGTAGTATATTTTATACAACCATACTCCATATTTTATCAAGCAATATAGATCTCTATTTATTTGGTCAACCCAAGGTATGGAAAAATCATATTATCAAGCAATAACAAAATACTTTAGACACACAAGACATGGGGGTGGAAGATACAAGGCAAATAGTTTATTAAAGGTCTTCCGATGGTTCTATAGACAAATTTGACACAAATTCAAGCTCAAAGACACAACCACATCATGTAATATGTCATCTTTGGTAAGGACTATACAAACTGTCACCCAAAGAAGAAAATAGATATATTTAAACTATTCTGTAAAGCAAAGATTTTTAGAATGGTTACAAACTATACAAAGAGATTGAAAAAGATGGGTTTCAAGATACCCTTGACATCTTTTAGTCGACTCTGTTATTGCAGAAGAGTCTCTAGTTTCAGGCAACTTACTGGGGCCTTTTGAGAAATATGTTGTTTCATTCGACTCAATAAGAACTCTTGTTTCCTATAGTCTAGAAGGAGCTTCAAATTCTTGGTATCTCCTACATGATGGGAGAGTAAATAAGAGCCAAGAACTCCAAAGTATCTTGCCCTAGATCCATTATATCTAGGTACGAAGCCAAAAACTCTTACAACTTCTTCCTTCTCCACCGAAATTATCTTATATGATCCTCTATTGAAAACTTGGGATCCAAACACCTTGGAGATAGCTTTCAGAGCCATCATTGGCAAGCTTGGAGAGCTTGACAACCTACTATGATAAATTGCAATTGTTTGATTATTTAAGCTTCCAATATAATGACAGAGGCTCACTTTTGCCAAGCTTCAATGGGCTTGATCCCTTATCTATTCCAATAAAGTTGTTTGGATCTTTAATTTCTATTTGCATAATGAACCACATAGTGTAAGATATCAATAGATAAATATCCTATAATATTTATCTATAATGCATTACAAACTCTAATATAAACCTCAATGGATATCTTAAAATTATATTTCATGCCTTATGGTTTTCATATTCTTTAAAAAGACTATCATTATAAAGATTTATTGAACTTTTTGGTTTCTCCTTTGAAGGAGACTTCAATTTCTTTTCGTGCCCCATGTCATCAATACCAAGTCTTTGACGAACTTGTGAGAAGTCTTTTTCTATAGGTAGCCCCTCCTTTTCATATTCCACAATCTGATTAATACATGAAAGCAAGGCTGCAGAGCTATCTTGAAAATTCTCTCTCTCAACATCAAGACTTTTGCTAGCAATTCATGTTCATAACCTATCAAATTCTTATCAAATTGACCCCATCTTGCAAGGATTGCTAAGTAGTAATCTTCTCTGAGATCAACAAGGTGTTGAATATCATTTAGCAATATATATCTCTTTTTGTTGATGAGGTGAGTGGAAAATGTTGGGACACAATCAAGAGGACCTTCTTCAATCTCTACACTCAACTCTATCTCCTTTTCTTCCACTTTTATAATATTCTCACTTTTAAACAAAGCAATATCAAATCCTTGCACTAGTTGGTTCTCAACATCCTCTTAAAACATATTCCCCTTCTCTTCAACCTCTTTATCTTTACTTGCAATATCCTCTATCTTCTTCTCTTTTATTGTATCTAAAGATGAATTGTCCATATACTGAAAATATACAAGAAATCCAATAACCTTGTGGATAAGAAGACATTTATGTTAATCCTAATGAAAAGGGAAATCTACTTCCCACTTCTTGAATTCCTCATCAATGAGGCTAAACCTTGTTTTTCAAAATTGTTCTAGTTACATTGGTAGCTTCCATTACACACATCACTGTAATGGACAACTCCCTCAATCTCTAGGCCCTACACATGTCTATCATAACACTCCCTATAATCCTTCAGTTTGTCTTCAAGATCCTTCAAGAGCTCTTGCAAATCAAAGGGAACATTGAGCATATCTTAGATATAGTTGAATCTAGATGAATTTCTAGTTGCATGAAGGAAATAAATGAGCTTCTCATCACATGTATCCTCCAGATCCTCTTCCTCCATTCCCTCTAGAGAAATCTTTCTTTTAGTCATCCTGATTTCTCACAAAACGAAATTTTGAAACAACAAGACAAGTTTAGGAATACAAAAAACCTTGACTTATGAAATGAGAGTTTATAATCTAAGCAGCAAAGTGTGGCATCAATTTTCGACATTCGCTAAAAAAAAAACTTGGATTTTTTCAGGATTTGTGAAAGCGAGTATAGAGGTCTCAGAAGAGCTTTCTAGAGTCTTATCACATTTGATCGAACACAATATATTGTTCAACAATGAAAATAGATAACACTAAGTAAAGATTGACTCTTTAAAATAAATTAAGAATGAATAAATTATTCAATAATTTCTATTGCTTCCACAAAATTAAGAAGAGATGACAATGCCTATGCATAAGAGAAATAACCAATAGAAGTTTGTTACCTTAGAAATGCATTGTTTTGTGAGCATAAACTGGTTTCTTTAAGAGCACATGTATTCTTGGCTTACGATGCGTAAGGTGTATGGTTGTGGAAGAGAGAAAAAAATGCATAGAAGAAGAGTTTGTGTATACAACAACTTGAATTGGCTTCACAATGTTTATTTAATCACAAACGGTCGCCTAAGAACTCACTCAAAAGGTACCGTGCACTAATTAGAAAATACAATATTTAAACTAGAAAAAGACGGCTCAAAACTCTTCCCTTTCACCCAAAAAATAATGCCATAAAAGTGCCATAATGTTTGAAAAGATCAGTGACACATGGCACAAGTTCCGAGACGACAATGATATAGCCATTGCACATGTGGAGTAAATTTCTCATTATACTTTTAAAAAAAGCCATTTTAAAAAGAATTTTTGAATCACTAAGCTCCTTTCTTGCTCCAACTTCACCAACGCTAGGCAGCTTCATCACAAGGCAAAATTTTCCAATACCCAACAACAACGTAAGACTTCATCACACACACAATGCACAATTTTTGTTTATTTATTTCTTATAGCAACATGTAATCTAATACTGATTAAAACATGATATATTTCTCCCATAATTTCTGTTCTTCCATAAATTCTTGCTAGTCAAACTTGTAAAACATGAGAATGGCACTTGGAAAGTCTTTGATAGATCTTGGTTCGTGTTTCATATGACTCTTCGCTCTATAGTAATCTATTGACTATCCAAACTATTGCTAGTAGTTATTTATGACTATATCATTTTTCATTTACAAAATTTCTCATTTATTTGAGAAATAAAAAATTATTACTATTCAACGTATGAAATATGAAAATAGAGGTTCTCTGTCATGGGCATGTCTTCATTTCACATTTTATACGTTAGATTTCACAATCTTCTAATTTTGAGTTTTGTTGTTATTTTTGGAGATTTTAGATGTTTAGAACTAAGTCTACTACAAAAGAGCAAAAAGTTGATCCTAGAGGCCTTGCTTCAAAGATCCATCAATCCTCCAAGCCATCTAAACTTCCAAGGAAATCAAAGCCAATGAGAAAGTTTTCACAGCATGTTAGATAATAGAAGGAGATTAGAATTGCAATGAAGGCTCTCAATAATGCAATCCCAAAAATGCCTTTTCAATGGCTTGTTAGATAAATTTGTGACAAGCGTTGTCTCGATAGTTTAAAATGGACAAGGATAGCTCTCAATTGTATCTAGGAGGCTATAAAAGATTTTTTGATTTAGTTTTTTCAAGATTCCTATATTTGTGCTACTCATGCACATAAGCTTACATTAATGGACAATGACATGATAATTCTTAGGAGGTTGAGATACATATTTTCAAAGGTCCTTGAGCCAATCCCCCTTACTGATGAGAAGACTTTCAATATTTTAAATGTGTCTCCATATAGAAAAAGAAAGATGATCTAGATCCTAAGGTTAAAGATGTCACCTAGGAAAAAGACACAAGACAATATAAGAAAGAGGAAAAGGCCATAAAAGAGTAGTCAGATAAATGAAGGGAGTATAGAAGGAAAAAGGCAGAAGAAAAGGAAGCAAAGCAGCTACCATATTTTGAAAAAGAGCTATCTACCCTTCTTGAAAGGGTTGATCCTAAGGGGTTCAATGTCTCTTGCTTTTTACCTAGTGATATTAACAAAAGATCTAACATGATATTTTTTACTCTAATTGTGTTCAAATCCTCAAGAATAAAATGAGAAAAGTAAATGACTCTATTCTTCTTGTTGGAATGAGGTATAATATATCCAAAATTATTTTTACTTACTATATTTTTTTAGTAATAGATTTTTCATGTTTATGCTCACTATCTTTATTCCTTTGCTAGGTGTGTAATGCATGAGCTCCGCTTTGATATACAACAAAATTTGAGGTTCTTGATCCATCTATCTCATACTATATGAGGAGAGAGCTTGATCCAAGTGCATTTGATCATTGGTTCAATCCAATTGACTTTGACACTTTGGATCTCCTTCTAATTCCATACAATGAAAAGTAAGTAATTTGATATTTTGTTAAATTTTATGAGATTTTGTTTTGCTAAACTATTGAAGTATGATTATTTTCAATTCTCACTAGAGCCTAATTAGAATAAACTATGTGCACAAGCAATATTTTCTCATAAATTCTTTCAAAGAAAACCATGGAAATGTTAAGATGTAAGTTACATAATCCAAGGTCTCCTTGATATTTTGATCTTTTTTTTTTTCAAGTACTCTATATATCTTGATCTTTATTTTTATAAGTACTCTAAATTTTATTGTCTTTTTGGTATAGAGTTGTAAAAAGATTGATTGAAGTGCGAGAGAAAAAGCCTCCCATGCCTCCCGATTTACTTGTAAAAATGCAATATAGACAAGTTGTGGTAAGGTCTTTTGATTAATATGATTGGAACATAATGAGAAAATTTATTCTATAAACTACCCTAAAGAAGTTTCATACTTTTGCTTTATATTATTGGTTGCAGTGTCCTCATCAAGATGATAGTCATTCTTGTGACAAGAGAGTAATTGCAAATGTCTGAAGATTGGTTAAGTTTACTTATATTGTAAACTTGTAAAGATTATGTCCAGAGTGCTTACCGACTATTTGGGGTGATGTACCAATGCTTATGGATGATGTGATGTGCTTTGTCATGGTTCTGGAATGCATTTGGGCCATGACTTGAAGCTCATTTTGATTGACATTGTCTGTCATTTGCTACAATAGGTATCCACTTGAGATTGTTTATGCCTATTATCCTTGGATAATACTCAAGCTATCCACTTGGATATTAGATGTCTAATATGGATGTTATATGTATTGGCTATGTATGATGGACATTTGGACTTTCTCTTGACTTACATTGAGTTATTTTAGAGCTTTGGACAATGACATTGGTCTATTAGTCATTGCCCTGGATGCTACAGTGGATGTTTTGTCAACCATCTTGACTTGGATCCTCTTGGATACATGCTACTTGGATCTTGGATGTATGGATGCCTTCCACATGATGTTTTGAGCTTTGTTTGCTCGTCTAGCATTCGACTTTTATTCCATGGGAGCCACTACTTGACACTTGGATGTTACATTGAGCATTTGGTTATGAAGTTGAGCTTGAGGATCTTTTAGTGAAACCATAGGATTCGATGACATATACATGCTCTTGTCATGCTTTATATATGTAATTGATGGGGTAAGTGGGCTAATCTGACATTCCTCTTGGGCTGACACCTATCTCTGCCACAATATTGTCAGTGATGTATGCATCTTTGTTGGTTATGTATTGAGCTTCCATTACATTGCTCAGTCTATTGTGCCTTTAGTTGGTCTCTTATGTTACCCACGAGACCCAGCCTATGCATGATGGTTATGCTTATGGGATTTCAATCTAACACACTAATTCCTTGACATTTCTTAGTGCCATGCATATATTCACTCACTGCTAGTTGGAGCTATCCCCTGGCAATTGCAGTTTGTCTTATATCAGTGATTGCCCATCTTTGGCATTGATTTCTTATCATTATACTTCATTTTTAGCATGTTGTAATTGTAGTTTATTACATTGCTTATGAAAGCAATCGCCTCCATTTGATAGTTCTTTGCATTGAGTTTATGGCCAATTCATTGCTTGGTCAATATCCCTTGTTTTTCATCTTGTTTTAGCAGTGGGTTTGGGCTATTTGTAGTAATTATAGTAGCCCTATTTGAAAGTTTGTACACTTTTTTGCCTTTATTATGGCTAGTGGCTTGAGTGATAGTGCTGTCTTTAATATTGACAAGATGGATATCACCAACTACATGTCAAAAGAACGGATCTAGAGCATGGCTATGGTGGTTTGAAGAGATGGAGTGAACTCATGAAGACATAGAGTTAAAAATAGAATGTCACACAAGTGAATTAGGTTTCAAGATTGAGACTTGGATTCATAAACACTGTTTTGTGTGGTTGGACAATGACTCATCAAACTTTCAGCTGAAAGGACAAAAGTACCATCGTATTGCATTACTCCTCTTGCAAGTATAATGCTTTATAGTAGTTGGGTTGTTCCACTCTCCTCACTGTGCATATGGGATTCAAGACATCTCTTCCTAGAGCATCCATCATTTGTCATTTCTTAACACTACAGCTATTGGAAGGCTCAAATCTGGCAAGTTTTAGTGCAAAAAATGCAAGTTAGACCTTTGAAACATAAGGGTGTTAAGCGTGAACTTATTGATGCTTTTTGGGCTAAATTAGATGAGCTATGTAAGTCCACCATCATATTGTCCCTCTCTAAGTGGGTGTTCTATAATGTTGTCTCTGATGGGCAGTCCGCATGGGACTTATGGAAAAATATTCGCAATGTCTATGACTATGCTTTCACTGATAAAATAAGCTTTAGCCGTGTTATAAACAATAGCAAATCTCTGTCTAGACTAAGCAAATGAAGTGCTCTAATTAGCCCAAAATGATCTCAAAGCATAGGTATATCATCCTCGAACGTAGTAGCATCATATATAGCAAATTGGGCATCAAAAGAGCATGCCACTGATCAAATGAGCTTGAGCCCTGGTTATTACAACAACCAGATCACTATGAAAATGAGCAAGAACAATGCTCAAATCAGCTCCAAAATGATCTCCAATCAATGGGTAAGCTTCCCAAAATGTATGGGCATTAACCAAGCATGAATGGGCATTGTTTATGCATCACCACTAACCAAGAGGCATCAATGACAGGGGGCTGCCCTGTTTTAACAGACTGTATGCTAAATACACAGTCAATGAGCTAAATATCAATTGTCCAATCTCAATGTGAAGGGTTAAAGCCAATGCCAGGGCCAATGCTAAGCATCCGAGAGGAGTGTTGTTGTCCCAAGCAGCCTGTGAACGGACGCAAACTGGCATGGAGTTGCTGTTGCCTTTGCTGCCCACAATAGGGCTTAAAATAGTGATGAATGACCTCTACCAAGGTCCTAAATTAGGCCTGAAGAGGTTCTAATTGAGTGTTGGATCAATAAATGATTGATACAAACCTCAAGAGATGAATCAATGGTTGTCGATGGCGAATCCCTAATGTAGATAGCTCGAATGGATGTGGAAGCAATGCCAAGCTCGCGAGAAGATGGCTCTGATACCAGTTGAAGGGAGTGAGCCCTGAAGTGTAAGCACAGAGCAAAAGCAAGAGCTATGGTGGAAGGAATAGGAGCAAGAGAGAGAGAGACATACAATATGTGGGAACTCCAATAGTCACAATGTGTGATCTGCCTTCCATTTATTCAAATGACACTAAAAGAATAAAGAATAAAATAACAGTGATGGGTGCCTGCCACTTGTAGTGTACATGTATGTAGGTAATTAATACATGGTGTGGGTACTAGTAGTGTAACTAATACACAGGCGTCTAGGCACATGTGCCTTTACCCCCAACAGGAAGGTATAGCATGCTACCTATGATGTGAGTGCCATGGGACTCATACTTGTCTCGGAGGGAACTAATGTTAATAGTATTTTGTGAAGGCTAAAGTCAAACAAGGTCACTACAAAAGTGTCAAATTTATTTGATGGTGGATTATTATTTTGTCAAGCTTCGTTATATTATTTTGGGTACTTGTGTATTATTATCGTACTTCATGGATATCATATTATTATGGTTATATTATTTTTGTGAGAGCTAACTGTGCACATTGTATTTATCTCCCAAATTGTAATTGTTGCACCTACAAGTGTTGCACGGGTTGCACTAGGCTTGGTTTATTTAGACTAAGGTATGAGCATGCTATGAGGATTGATTAGCCTAGATCCCACAAAGTGGGTAGGACACCCAAAAGAGGGTGCAAATCCTAATTCACAATGGTGGAAACCCTAAAATGTAAAGTGGGTCACAAACCCTAACCCTAAAACAATGCACCATCCTAGAGAGGTGACCTAACCCTAACCCTAATTTGTGTCTATAGAAGGGTGGGAGGTCTTAGTTGTATTCACCCTTTTGGTGCATCCATGCTTCAGAACCTCTATTAGTGTAACTATTGAAGCTTTCTATTATCTTCTTCTATTCTATTATCTTGCTTCCATTATTGAGAGTGAATGAGAGAGAGTAAGTGAGAGGTGTGTTGAGTGAGGGACTAAGAGAAGGTGAAGTTCTTCGTCATCTTCTTTCTCTTCTTCTTCTTCTTCTCTACTAGTTTCTTAACTCATTGCTATGCTTGGTGGTGGATGTGAAGGAGCGATGGCATTGGATTGTGTTAATCGTGGTCATGGAACCATCTTTGAGCCTTCAAGCTTTTGGACTACAATGTGGGAAGATAAGCTGGTGTGTTCACTACACCTTGAAGCTAGTCTTGTGTTATTGCTTTCTTCGTTTGGAGAGAAGGATACTTGATTAGTTACAGTGGAGTGTTAAGAGACAAGGCAAGAGATTGTCAACAAAGTGAGTTGTAGATTCTGAAACAATAGAAGTCCATCCAAAGTCATGACTGTTGGTGCATTTGGCTCAACACAAATTTTGATGGCAATGAGAATATCTATCATGGTGAATCATTAATGGTAGACATGTTGAGAAGGAGTCTAGGGGCAACTCCAATAGACTTCTATCTAATGCCTTTGGTAACTATATCGCATTGAAACCTTGGGTCATAAAATGTGCCCCTTACAAGAGCACACCACAATCTCCATCCTTGAGAACCTATCTCAATGTTATGTGGCACTAACATCACATAGCTCCCTACTACTACTAGTGATTGTTTTTGTGGCATATGGTCCATTTGATGAATACATCCAAGCACACATATTTAAGCATGTTGTCCAATTGCTTATCCTCATTCTTGTGGATAGTATGTGAATTCACCATTGCCTCCAATTGCATTAAATGGCATGTATATCCTCATCACCTCATCATGATACACACATTCCATAGAAACTATATACATAACTTAGGCTAGACTCTTGGTAGGGAGTGAATTTGCCTTTACTTGCAAGGTAGCCTTTCTCCACAATTGTAACACAATGGAGTGTTGTCATGACCTACTTCTCTAATGCTTCATCTATTTATTGTAAACACTATAGCAAAACCACTTATCATATGCATCACATATAAGCACACGATGGTTATCGATTGTAGATACAATATCTAATTAGCTTATCCAATATGTCATAGTCATCAATGGCTACATGCTGTCGTGCCATGTGTGACCTTAACATAACAACTATGCTAAGACGATTCATCATGGTCATTATAATCACCAACACTATTAGGCTTTATCATCGGCCATATTAACATCTAATAAATATTTTCTAAATTCCCTTTATTCATTACATGTCAATTCATATGCCAAGTTTCAAGTTGCAACTATGCATAACAATCCATACGCCTCCAATTTGTGTGGATTCTAGCGGATCATGTACATTGTCTCATCTCAAGCATATCATAACATAAAGTTACAAACTTAATATTGATATGGGAACTTATATTGAGCTTGATGCATTGATGACCATGCACTTGAGCTCCTTCTTCACATTGCAAGCATAAGCTTATAAGGGGATTTATCTTAAGTTGATCACATTGATGAATGCACAATGGCCTCCTACTTTGCACAATAGTGGTACTCCTATGGATTTCGACTAAACTATTCCTTACATTTTTAGATTATATGTAAACTATCTCAAAGAAAGCTTACAAAGATTAGTGATACAACAAACATGGTGCCTTCAACTCATATGAAAAATTTAGAAGGAAATTTGCAAAGTATACAGATGTTGATCTACATATCCTTAGCAAGCGATTGGACTCATATTTGAGAGAGAAAGCTATTCATCTAGGGTGAAAGGGTTAGTACTATGCCACACAACTCAGGCCACTCCTTTGATTTCCTTCTTTTTGGGTGTCAAAAGTCAAGTTAAGCTACAACGGGCTTTAGATAATTAAATTGCATCTCTTAAAAAAATTGGGATGATGGATTCATCTATGCAAAAAATAATAATGCTGATGAATGGATTTGCATTTTGTTTGAAACCTTGCCTTTTGGAATTTAAGTAGTGCTCTTCTTGGAAACAAAAGGGAAATGCTCCAATGCAAGCTAGTGCACACTCCTTTCACATACAATGACATTGAGCACTCATTGTATTAGCTTTGAAACAAAGCTTGAAGAAGAGATTCTTTGCGAGTGCAATGCCGCATGCACTTTGATGTCATGGAACGATCGACTACATGGGTGCATAGCAGCCCTTTGGAGGACAAATAGTGCTGATAGAGGAACCTCACGAGTGACGTCATCTATCAAAGATTGCTTGGGGATAAAGGACTCAATAACGCTTAAAGAAAAAATTGAAAGGATGCTAAGGTGAAGCTTACAACAAAAGCACACCTCCTGTTTTCGCCTCTCAAAGTTCCTGTTTTCGGGTCTTCCCACAACCTTTTACTCTTCCATTTACTCTCCATATACAACCCCCCCGCCCCCCCCCCCAATCATCTCTCTCTCTCTCTCTCTCTCTCTCTCTCTCTCTCTCTCGCCCCCCGCCTCCGTCTCCGTCTGTGTGCGTCTCTGTCTGCCTGTGTTCCAACCCTTCGTGTCAAGTAGATAACACAGAGATCGAGTACAGGCCTCGCTTCAACAGGACTGCCGACACCGGAGGTCATGTCAAGACGTGGATTAGTGCTGTTCCGGCGCCCTCTCACGCGCTCGTTTGTAAGTGCTTCATTCCAGCCAAACGCAAGGTCTACTGTCGTTCTGTTGTTCGAGTCGGTCATGACAACGCATTCCCTTAACCAAGTTTGCTTGCTCATATTGAACAAGCTTAGTTTCTCTGTTAATGCTGATGGTATGTGAGAATGCATGATCTCATCTAACATCGAACAGTCCGCTCGTAAACTTTTCACGGACATATTCAAGCTTTAATGTTCCTCGAGTAGCACAATTGCAGAGGATTTGGCACAGTTCTGTTGATGTGCCACACCTATTTGCTCTTAGCCACGAGGTTATATTATTGGCAAAGACTGGAAATGTCAATTATGTACAGGCTTGGCTGGTGTAGCAACTTAGCTGCTTGAAGTCTCCATATCTTGTGAATGTTTCACCGAGGCTTGTGCTTCCATTCAGCTCTAGGTATTTGTTTAATATCTCGAAGGACAAATGTTTTTACTTGCATGTCCAAATTTTTAAGCTTTATCGGCACAAACTCTTCCAATCCAATGTGGATCACTAACCAGCGTGGTAAAACAGGTAGAAAGCAGAATTTTAGTTGTAAATGTGGAACTGTTTATCTCCCATACTTCACCAGCCATGTTACTTATGGTCATCATACTGTTGGCGGCATTCCTGTTCCCAGTCAAACTTTCAGTTTTAACATCAAATAGGTGCTCATTGTACTTGTGAAAATATGTAGAACTATGTCAACAACTGAGATTGATCATGATTGAAACTCTGCCTGGCTTTTAAAAAAAGGATGTGTAAATAGATGTAGAAGATCCTAAAGGAGTCCCTCCTTAGAGGAAACACTTTTTGCATAGCCTATAGGGAAATGAGCTGCTAGAATGAAGATAGCCTAACATGATGTGTATGATGCCAATAATGAGTATTTGTGTTTCAGAAAAAGTGCTGTTCACTTGTAGAATCATGTTGAAGTGCATCACTCTTTTTGTAACAAACCATGAGTTTGATTTTAAAAGGCTAGTGGAAGAATGGAAAAGTGCTCAACAACTTAACTCGAGGACTGTTGTACATACAGCGCCCCCTTTATTGTATGAATTTGAAGAAGTTAACGTGTATGGGTACATGGAAAGTTCTTTGCAGCATTTTAAGAAGTGCTCACATAAGGCATAGGAATGTCCTTTCTATATTGAGTTCCGTAGGTCTTATCATAAGGAACTTCCACTTTTAGTGGTTTATATGTAGTGCATCTATGTGAATTGATTTTGAGCATATGCTGCACATGTATAACGACTTGTATATTGGTTAGGATTGGCTTTGCGCTAGAGCAGGGTCTAAATCAATTGCCTAGTAGGTTTGCTCAATCATCATATTGGTTAAGACTGTCTTTGTGCTACAGTAGGGTCTTACCTTTCAGACTTCAAGAAAGATGCTAGAAGAAATTGTGCTCTTCTAGCAAAACTATCAACATAGCGGATAGCAAGACTAACCAGCTACTTTTTCTCGTTTTTCTTTGTTGTCTTGTATTTCCATAGGACAAGCTTGTATAGAGCCTCAAGTTGAGGTTCCTCTCAACAATCTTGATCCTACAAGGTAGCAATAGGTGTAGAAGAGTACATGCTTACTTTCTTCCAAGTTGGGTGTTTGGAACAAACTTGTTGTTATGTTTGTTGAAGTGCATCTCTTCACCATGAAGTATTGTATGAATGTCAAGATTGATTTCATGTCCAAGTTGTTGATTTGACATAGTGTATAACATTATCAAATCGTTTGAAGTATTTGGGCTATGGTATATTCTTGCAATGTGGATCTTTCTCTTCAAATTGAGTTGATTATTGGAAGAAAAGGCATGTTAGATCCGCCACTCTCTTGGGCTGAGTGGGAGTTTGTCTAGAGGTCGCAAGTATGTTAAGTCTTGCCATGTAATTCCAATTGATCTAGAAACCCACTTGTTTTGTGTAAAGCTTCCTTTTATTATGTTTATATTCAACATATACCTTAAAGGTGCTAGTTGTTTGTAACATGTCATTACATAGTCTCCCCTTGTTTAGAGCAAGACTACATGTGAGTTCTTGTGACTATCGAAGGGTCATCTTTAGGGATCCACAATAGGTTGGCTCCACTTTGGGAAAATGACAAGACTCTATTCTTGCTTGTGGCTTGTCCCTCTATCCTTGATGGGACAATGAATCTAGTTTAAGGATTTAAAGTGAAGAGTGTTGGATTGTGCTTGGATTGGTTGTTTGATTGCTTTGTACAAGTCCATATAACTATTGAAGTATAGGTGACTATATATTTGTTGTAACATAAGATGAAGATCTCTTCATCTTTCTTAAGTTCCACATTCAAGTCCTAGTGTTTCATACAAATTGATCACTATACAACAATGGATGGATAACATCAAAATGTAGCAATTCTGACTAGAATATTGATGTGGTAGCTATCTTTGAAAGCAACAAGAATGTGATCTTCTAGATAGCCTAGTGTTATCAATCATGCTAGCAATAGTGGTGATAGGTTTGAACAACAATGGTCATGACATGGGAGTAGCATGATTATTGCTAGGGTAGCAAATGCTATTGTCTTTCTTGTGTAGGTCATACAATAACTACTCGTCAATTGGCCACCCTTGCTCGTTGCAAAGTAGTATCAAAATTCTGTGCATACGAATGGATATCCATCAAAGAAGAGGATCGCGTTTTGTTTTTTGGGTAGCAATCTACAAAAATAACACATGTAGAGGAGTGCATGGAGATTGTCTAAGCCTTTTGTGTTGTGCAAAATATTCTTTTTGTGAGTATGCATCCAATTACTTTTTTCTTATGCCAAGCTCAAATAATTTAAAGTTCTCAATTTGGTTATTGGTTACAAAAAATGGGTTTCGACTCTATTGAAATCTTAGGCTTGGAGCGTAGCCTTACCCGTTAAGCGTATGTCTCTCTTGAAGCATGATTTATATTTGTTTAACACATTGTGTACCATGAAATTGATTCAAATGAAAGTAGGTTGTCCATGTAGTGAGCCATGAGTCAATGTTTGTCTCAACACATTTCTTCTTCTCACCTTTAAAGGAATTACGCTGAAATTGAAGAAGAGGAATGAACACTAGGTTATGGATGTAAATGAAAAGTGTGGAGAGTGAAGCTCATTGAGTTGTTGGTGTTTTTCCTTGAGTTGAGCTTATTGAGCTGTCATAATATCAAGTTCGCATTGGATATGAAGTAAGAAGATGCTTTGGACGATGTCCATGCATGTGCTTAAGATCACGAGAAGTCAAAGGGACACCCTTTGTGCATTGGGATTGGCTCATGATGGGGGCCTCAAAAGATGTGTTGTGAGAAAACCATGGTGATGAGAAGAGGTGTTATGGTGGTTCCATGGTGAGAGTAGCAAGAATGTGAGAAAATAGGTAAAACTTACAAGTGTGGAAAGAATGTGAGAATGACAATGCTTTGAACTTAACCAACTTGATTTATTATCACTATGAAAATCAAAAGACAAGAGGAGAGAGAGAGAGAGAGAGAGAGAGAGAGAGAGAGAGAGAGAGAGAGAAGGAAGAGTTGACACCACGTTGAGAGGGGAAACAGTTTCTTTTCCTTTCAAGAATTTATTGAAACAAACTATGGACACCACGTGCTTGAACCATAAAGAAAGGGCTGATTTGACACACTTTTGAAAATTAGGGTTTTGAAACCCTAATTTCTATATACTCCGGACAGCAAGCTGATTTTCTTCTTCAGTGCTTGGACTAGATCAATAGTAGTTAGTGTTTCTTGGATGATTGATAGATCGAAGAGCACAAGCATGTGGCTGAAATTTCAGCATGAGAGCTTATTTAAAATGAAGAGATACCTCCAATACATAGATGTGGGGCTAGGGTGCTAAAAAATGGAAGGTGGTTATCATGAGGACATGTATTTTTGAAACCTTACTTAGCATGTGAACTAATATTTAATCACATGGTTAAGTAAATGTTTCACATGTGAGGTGTAATTGGGGTTAGAGTAAATTTACGAGCCTAGGATCCAAAGAAATCACGGGATGTCAAAGGCAAAAGTTGCCTTAAGTTATGCCACATAGGTACTTGGTGGTATCTGGTGCTAGTTGTTGATCTAGGTCATTCATTTGGCCATCAGTGTCGGTTGTGGTGATACTAGAAAAGTGGCGTTTAATGGTACCTAATATCAATTTGATAGTCAAAGATGGTGCAGAGACACTCGAGAATGGAAGTTGCTTAGCCAATTTAATTATTGGTCAGTTAGATTATTTTTTTTGGCACCAAAATAATTATTAGATTAAATTTCAATGTTTAAAGATTGAAAATTAATATTTAATTATGGACAATGTTGAAAAAACCATTTGGGAAGGTTGCCTCTTGTCAAAAATGCCTATGCAAGACTGAAAAAGGTCTTCAAGGGTTGGAGAGGCATTTTTAGTACATTTCAGCTTGCAAGAGAGAGGGAGGAGATGTACTGGTTTGATTTGCAGCCATTGGACGACCTTTTGAGGCAGCCAGGGGTAGGAGAAGACTGATCAACAGCAGGTGATAGCATCTACAGGGTGTTGAGATAGGGCAACAACAACAAATGACTGATTTTCTTTAATTCTTTGCAAAGAAAGTCTGAATTTTCTCTCTCCTCAGCGTTCTTTCTCTTCTCCTAGCCTTTCTACAGCCTTGTTCCAAAGATTACAGCGTTGAGATCACCAGAGTCTGAGAAATTTCAGATTCCTTTGCTGTAAATCCTAATCTGTAGCAGATATTAGGATTTTGCACCAGCTTCGAGAAGCATGCCAGAAATTGGAAACTCTAGGACTTGGATTCAACAAGGTTGAAGTTGTTTTTAGTCAAATTTAAGTGGAGGGACCAACAAATCAATGAATTTGGGGCATTTTCCATCTCCCTCAAAGCAAGTTAAGGCCCCTTGATTGTCCGAATCAAGGGGCAAATCAGATTGGATACTTGTTGGTCATTTTGGATAGCAAGGGGAGTTGGAATATCGAAAGGGATTGGGAAAATCCCATTGTATATCAACTTTTTCATTTAAGTTAAAGAAATACCGAAAGGGGCACTAGTTTTGGGACCAATAGGATGCCCATTGTCTAATATTGTAAGTTAATTTGCATTTCTTAGTTCTATAATAAATGTTGTTGCTATAACTAGGTTGTAATCAAAGAATTACCACCTTTCCATGAAGGAAGATTGGTTTTGATTGAGGCTATAAATGACAAGTGTTTATCGAAAATGAGTCGAAAATGACAAGTGTATGGAGACTTCTCTTCAAAATGATATATATCCTATTCTAGATATGATATATTACTTTTCTAAAGAAAAAAGATTCAAAGCCTTCTACTCTAAACGTCTCTCAAACAAGTGGTTAAGAATTTAAGATAACCGTTGAAGACAAAATTATTTCATGCGAAATTTTGGAGTCTTTGATATAAATAGAATTTCCATTTGAGCAACCGTCCAAAAATAATTATCTCCTGAATTTTAGGAGTTAAAAATTTAGATTTGGGAGAGCTTAATTGTATAGGTTCACTCGTTCATTGTTTGTTTCTTTGATCATGAGCATATGGTTTTACTTTTTGAAACTATTCATTATATGGGCTTTTAGTCACAATGTGACTATTCAAGTGAAAAAGTCTTTGTCATGTGGGCTTTTTGGTCAATCTGATTGCTCGACTAAACTTGCGATTTCTCTTGGGTATCTTGTCAGTAAGGACCCAAGTATAATTTTAGGGTGTTTTGGTCATTGGCCACCCCTAAATATAGAAAAATGAATATTTAACCATATGTTGAAACACATAAATAATATAAATCGCCTTTCAAATTAAATGAGCATTAAATTAATTTAAATCATTGAGCCAATATTGTCAGAGTGGAGCAATGCGGAAACGTATGACAAAGACTATGAGAGAGAGAGAGAGAGAGAGAGAGAGAGAGAGAGAGAGAGAGAGAGAATGCAGAAAATCTGCAGTGTAGTATGTTGTATAAGAGTGTAGAAATATACACGAGGGCAGAGAAAATTTCTGCGTGTGTCTCCGTCTTGAAGACCTCGATCTTCGTCAGCTCGAGCACAGTTTGTCTCAACCAACAGATCTTAAGATCAGAACTTGAATGAATGAGTGAGTATGCCACCAACTGGCTATTTATAGTCAGAAAATAAAGAATGCTTGCACTAGGTTGGTTGTAGTAAATGCAGTCGATTGAATAAAATAATGATAAAACAGTCTGACTGCAGCCTGCATTGTTGGACTGCAGCCGTTGACGTGGCGCCTGCTGACGTGGCGCCCTGCTGATGTGACATTGTACTGCCTGTTGCTGACGTGTCCTCTGCCTGGTTGGGAAAACATGTTGTACCAAACCCTAATGGTGTAGAAACCCTCACACATCCTATCCAAGGGATGACTCTACCTCTGACACCCCCTCTCAAATCCTGGACGAGGCATCGGACTGAGGGATTTGAAATGCGGCCGAAGAAGAGCTTGAGGAAGGGCCTTCGTGAACAAATCTGCAAGATTATCCTCCGTCTTGTAGTACTTCACATGAATGGTCCCATCCAGAAGCTTCTCTCAAATGAAGTGATATTGGATCTCAATGTGCTTCGTCCGAGCATGGAATACAGGATTTCGTACCAAGGCAATGCAAGTTTCATTGTCGCATCGCAAAAGAGTAGGACGAGTCTGGGGGCAGCCAAGCTCCTCCAACAATCTCCGAAGCCACACAACCTCACATGTGGTGGAAGACGCAACGTGATACTCTACCTCAATAGAAGAAAGGGCTACCATGGGCTGCTTCTTGCTACTCCAAGAGATAACACTTGTACCCAAGGTAAAACAATAGCTTGTAGTAGACCGCTGGTGGTCCACATCGCCAGCCCAATCCGAGTCACTCCAACCTGCAAGAACAAGATCGGAAGCATCTGTACCTAATGGATAAGAAATCCCTAAGTCAGAGGTTCCCCTCAAATATCGAAGAATCCCCAGGGTAGCTTGCCAATGCACTTGTTGGGGTTCACTCATGAACCTTGCCAAAAGACCCACAGCAAAACAAAGATCAACATGAGTGTTGAGAGCCAAATCAAGGACCCAATTAATTGACGGTAGCATGAAGCATCCGTCACGGGAGAATTTGAGTGTGAAGTGGCCTCCAGTTCGGATCCATAGGAGTAGAAATGGTTCGACAAGTCACCATCTCAAAAGTCACCAAGAGCTCCTGAATGTACCTTTGATGAGAGATGAAAATCCCCCTCTGAGACTAATAAATCTTGTGACCCAAGAAGAAATGAAGAAGCCCCAAATCCGTCATCTCGAACTTTCTGTGCATGATTCCCTTTCAGAATCAAATCATCAACATACAACACAAACAACACACGACCAACTGTGGAAGTGTGCACATAAAGCTGCGGATCGGCCTTGGAGTGCCTATATCCCAACTTCGACTGAAGAAATGAGTTAATCTTCTTTTCCATGCACGCGGAGCCTGCTTGAGGCCATACAAGGCCTTCTTCAACTTGTAAACTTTCCCATCCGAGGAGCCAAAGCCAGGAGAGTGCTCAACATAGATCTCCTCCTGCAAATCACCATTGAGAAAGGCTGACTTCACATCCAATTGATAGACATGCCATCTCCTATGGCCAGCCAAAGCAAGAACAGCTCGAATAGTCGCCATACGAGCAATGGGGGCAAAAGTATCATGGAAATCAATGCATGGGCGCTGAGCAAGACCTTTAGCAACAAGGCGAGCCTTGTGCTTGTCCAAAGAACCATCGCTAAGGTACTTGGTCTTGAAGATCCACATGACGCCAATCACCTTCTTGTGAGAGGGACGAGGCACAAGAGACTAAGTGCCATTCCTATCAATAGCCCCCAACTCGGCTTCCATAGCCTTCCTCCAATGATCAGACTCCAAAGCCTCCTTCACTGAAGTGGGCTCACAATCCTGCATAACACGGGTCATCAAACAATAATTAGAGCATACAAGCTCCGTAGAATGTGTTTGGTTCCTTTGTGACTTCCGTGGTCCATCTTGTGGTTCCCACTCCTCAGGGACCCCCTTGATCCTTGAATCTCGAAGTGTATCACGGGCCCAACGAGGAGGACGAACCTCTCCCTGTCTCTCTCCATCTGCTGAAGACTTGGGTATATCCACCGGCAGAAGCTTCTCAAGGGTGGCCAATGGAAAGAAAGACTCTGAATTAGAAGAAGAATCTCCATCAAGAGGCTTTGGCTCCAAAGGAACTGTCTCGGGAGTCCAACTCTCCCCTGGATCTCCAAGGACGAGGTGGTCCTCACCCCCCTCAGTGGCCGGAACTTCTATGAACCGCACATCTCGGCTCATATAGACATCCCGCTTGACGGGATCAAACAGACGATAACCTTGGGACTGGGAGTTGTAGCCAACAAAAAACCTGTCGTCGGGAAGCCGCCTCAAACTTGTCATGTTGTGTCTTCGGGATGTGCACATAGGCGTCACACCCAAAGATCTTGAAATAAAAGATATCAGGCTTTGTTCCAAAGTAAGCCTCAAAAGGGGTCATCCTGTCATCGGCCGAAGTGGGAGATCGATTGAGGATGTGAACTGCGGTAGCCACTGCCTCGACCCACAGAAACTAAGGTGTCTGTCGGTGCTCCATCATGGTGCACGCCATCTCGATCACACTTCGGTTCTTCCGCTCCAAAATGCCATTCTAGTGGGAAGTGTTGGTGTTAGCAAACTCCTGGTGAATACCCCTATCTGCATATAAACAAGCAAACTCATTAGACATAAATTCACCTCTCTTGTTTGAACGCAAGGACTTCAGTTGCCGGCCAGATCAGTTCTCCTAAAAAAGAACCCAATCCTTGAAGTGAGAGAAAGCCTTCGACTTCAAAGTCAAGAAATAGGCCCATGTCATCCTGTTATAGTCATCTACAATCAACATGAAGTACAAGCTCCCCTTTAGAGACTCAGTCCTCATCGGGCCACAAAGATCCATAGATACAAGCTCCATAGGTGAAGTAGACCTCCTTGAAGCCTTGTTGGGAATTGCATCCCGATGCAGTTTTCCATGAATGTAGGAGAGACATGGCTGATGGCTCACCACTATGTCCGGCAAACCTCGGACAAACAATTCTCGTGACGCCTTCCGAAGGTACTCAGTTCAGGTGGCCAAACAGAGCATGCCATAGCTCGGACGGTGTTTGAGAGGAAAGAAGAAGAGAGATAAGAGCTATAGAAGACTTCAATTTGTAGATGCCATTTTTCTCATACTTTGTAGAGAGAACCTTTCTCGATCCACGATCAAGGACTTGAATAGTATCACTGTCAAACTCCACCAACAGGCCAAGAGCACAAATCTTATGGATCGAAAGTAAATGATACCCCAAGCCTGGCACATGCAACACCTCAGAAGTGTGGGTACCACCACGTCCATTTGGAATAAGTTGCATCTCACCCCGCGCAACAGTAGACATAGGAGAGCTGTCTCCAATGAGAATCTGCCCACGTGAAGGTCGCAAATGGGCAACACCAACGGGAGAAGGAGCCATGTGCCGGGAGGCACCACTGTCCACGATCCACTCACGAGCCCGGGGAGCTGCCATTGCAGAATCAGAAGTCTTCAGTGTAGAGTCCTCAATGACTGCTAAGTGTAGAAAAGCAGCTGATGAGGGTGCAACCACTGCTCTAGAATCCTTCGTGTCCTTCTTGGTGTCCTTCTTGTCTTTGTCGGGGCAATCCTTCTTCCAGTGACCAGTGTAGAGTCCTCAATGATTGCTAAGTGTAGAAAAGCAGTTGATGAGGGTGCAACCACTGCTCTAGAATCCTTCGTGTCCTTGTCTTTGTCGGGGCAATCCTTCTTCCAGTGACCAGTCTTACCACAAACATGGCAAGTCGATTCCTTCTCCTTGTCCTTCTTGGATTTGTTGTCCTCTTTCTTCTTTTGGTCCTTCCCCTTCTTCTGAGAGGCTTGACCAACCAAAGCCTCCGTTTTGGAAGCATTCTGTCCCTTCAACTGTTCCTCTTGGTCCAAGACCATAGGAACCAACTCTTCCCACCGAAGAGTCGACTCCTGCCTTGATGCAATAAGAGCGGAATAAAAGGTACCGAATCTTGGCGGCAACTAAGACAGTAAAGTGATTGCCATGTCTTTGGAGGAAATAGGCTTCTCCGCATTTTGAACCTGCATTTGAAGTTGCTGAAGCTAGTTGATGTGTTCCCAAAGCGAAGAAGACTTATTCACGGACAAGGTCCGCATTTGCACCTCTCCAAAGAAACCCTCTTCATCAGGGTCATTGGGTTGTATATCTAGTCGAGCTCCAGACATATCTCTCGAGCCACCATCAAGTGCTCAATGTGAGCTATCACGGTTGTAGTGTACGTCAGAAAAAGAAAAGAACGAATCCTGGCATTTAGTTTGTCCCAATGAGATTGGGCCTTGGTTAACTCCGCACGGGCACTGGAAGAGAATTTGGACTCATCTAGCACCGAGGGCCGGTTGATCTCCTCCAACACAAGCTCCTCCAGATCATAAGACTCTAGAATGGCCAACATCGTCACCCGCCAAATGCGGTAATTGTTACCATCAAGTTTCTGATTTGATGGAAGAGCCGGTAGGACAGGCACCTTCTTGTCCATGATCGCTTGGAACTCCAAATCAGCCTCTATATACACGTTCTCCTGCAATGCTTGCACAAACACAAAATCAGCCTCCTCTGATTGTGTAAATGCAGCCTGTTAGGGCTGGTTCCTCCGCTGCCCAAACCTTCTTCACCCGCCGGAAGCAATGAAAAGGTAAAATCTGCAATGGAAGGCCTAAAACGCAGCCTTCCTCCCCTTCGAACAGCAAGAACCTGCAGCAAATTCACTAGTTAGACTCCTTTCCCGCACGCCCATGCTCGCTTCAGCCTTGATCCGATGCACAACCCTCCCACTCGCCCTCGAATCTTGGAAATGCAGCCTTGTGTCGCGCTGAAATCTCCTCTTCAGATAGGTTCAATGCTCAGTTAGTTTGTCTTCACCGCTCTGATACCATGTCAGAGTGCAGCAATGCGGAAGCGTAGGACAAAGACTGAGAGAGTGAGCACACACACACACACACACACACGGAGAGAGAGAGAGAGAGAGAGAGAGAGAGAGAGAGAGAGAGAGAGAGAGAGGAGCTGTAAATGCAGAAAATCTGCAATGTAGTATGCTATATAAGAGTGCAGAAATATACACAAGGGCAAAGGAAATTTCTGCGTGTGTCTCTGTCTTGAAGACCTCGATCTCCGTCAGCCCAAGCACAGTCTGTCTCAGCCAACAAATCTCAAGATCAGAACCTGAATGAATGAATGAGTGTGCCATCAACTGGCTATTTATAGCCAGAAAATAAAGAATGCTTGCACCAGGTCGGCTGCAGTAAATGCAGCCGACTGAATAAAATAATGATAAAACAGTCCGACTGCAGCCTGCACTGTTCGACTGCAGCTGCTGACATGGCACCTTGCTGACATGGCACTGTACTGCCTACTGCTGACGTGTCCTCTGCTTGGTCGGGAAAACATGCTGTACCAAACACTAATTGTGCCGAAACCCTCACACAGCTTGTCCAGGGGATGACTCTACCTCTAACAAATATGTCTTGATAACTATTGATATACAAAAGATTGGTCACATAAACAAGAGGGGAGAGTTATGGATACAAGAGAGTAGATGAGAAGACCTTTTTATATGTGTTTTAATTTCTAGCCGTTGCATTTTCTGCATTTAATGCTTGTGTAGGTTGGGCGATAAGTTTTTTAGTCTTTTGACTGTTTTCACCTCGGTTATCTTAGATTTTGCAATCGTTCTATGATCTGTTCTAATTTACACTCCATGTGAACTCAATATTTGTGCAATTTGTGTTGTTGGGTTATACGCTCTCTCTATGCTTTATTTTCTCTACCTATGCTCTCTAGATGGCTTCTCCTCCTTGTTCTATTGATGACAAACTTCATGGACCTGATTACTTAACATGAAGTGCTATCATGAAAACATGGTTTGTGTAGAAGCAATTGTGGTACGTGGTTTCTGGAGCTATTGAGCGCATAGTAGCAAGGGAACATTGTTCCACCCCCTTGGGAACGCATTCCACATCAAAAAAATGCTTAAGAAACAGGGGAATGCTGCGGGGGAACACTTGTGATGGGGAAATATGAAGGCTGCTATTCCCCAAAGGGAAACGTTGGTAAAGTGATGGGTGCTGTCGGGACTATCGAAAGTGACTCACAAGATGTTCAGAGTGTGACGAGTGGTGTGTAAACTATTGGATTTTTGGGAGTAGGGTGCCATGTGCTGGGACTCGTGTGTAATCATTTCAGCCTCTAGGTAAGAAAATTGTCCAGTGGATTGTAATCCCATCATGAAAAATGCAGGGAGAAATAAACCTTGGGAACAGCTTGGGGTCCTCATAGAAAGGAGAGGGTGGATGTAGTTGTGTCAAGGTTTTTCTACAAGGATCATGTTGCATTCAACGTTATAAGATCTCCCTACTTCCTTCAGATGGTCCAAGAGATTGCAAAGTATGGTCCAACCTATAAGCCTCCATCATATGAGACATTGCGTACCACTTTGTTGCAAAAGGAAAAGGATGCAATTGAATGTGCTTTGGCAACTGTGCAAGAAAGCTGGGTGAAGAATGGTGTCTCTTTGATAGTGGATGGGTGGAGTGATACTTGAAAATGGTCCATCCATGGGATGTTTTCTTTTTCTCGAGGAAAGATACAATTCATTTGCTCACATGATGCCTCAAGTATAGGAAAAAGTGCAGATCAGCTTGTGGAAGAATGGGCGGAAGGCGTTGAAAAAGTTAGGGCTGAAAATGTAATCGAATTTACTGTTGATAGTGAAGCAACAAATAGGGCAGCAGGCATGAGACTTGAGGAGAGAGACACACATCACATTTAACTCATGCTTTGCTCATTGTTTGAGCAATTTGTTGAAAGACATTGGTAGCTTGTCATGGATTGATCCCTTCATCCAAAAGGGTAAGGATATAATCAGTTTTATCCAAAGCCATCAATTCATTCTTAGTGGGTTTTGCAAGAGATTACTGAAAAAAGATTCTTAAAGTACTTTGAGATGCGCTTTGGCTATAACTTTCTCATGATAAAGAAACTTGAGAAGGTAAGCTTATCCTTGAAGCGGTTGGTGGTAAGTAATGAGTGGATGGGATGGGCTACTTCTAGATCAAGGGTTGGTATAGTAGCGGAGAACATCATACAAGATCATGTATTTTGGAATGAATTGAAAAGCATCAATATTGTCATGAAGCCAATCATGTGCTTAATGTGAATTGTAGATGGACGAGAGCCATGCATTGGAAAGGTCTATGAGGGGGCAGATCGCACGATTGAGAAGCTAGGACAACCCTGTTTGGATGATACAAAGTATCAAAAAGTTTGAGATTTATGTGAGGCAAGATAGAATGCTTATCACTCATCTATGTGTGTAGCAGCATATGTATTAGATCGAGAGTTCCAAGGGTGTGGTCAAGAGAAGGATGATGGGGTAAGGCAAGGTTGGGGACATAGTGCTTTCTAGGTTGGTTCCCATTGATACTAAGAGAAGATTGGTGAAAGATCAGCTTGCTTTTTATAGAAACAAGTTAGGAAGGTTTGGGTTAATTGATGCACAAATAGATTGGTTTAAGATTAGGGCTGTCTTGTGGTGGGATGTTTTGGAACTTGCAAATGCTGATTTTGATGATGATATGGCTTTCTTAGACAATGTGGATGATAGTCTTTTGGATAGTCTGCTACTAGTGGCAGCCATGTATGATCCAATGGTCACTTTGAGAGACTTTCAAATTCCAAGCTGCCATATTTTGTCCACTATACTTGTTACTTGATGCTTCTTGACTCTTTTATGTAGTATAATCATAGATTATCATCTATTTTGGATCTTATGTGCCATTTCAATGTAACCATCCTTTTATCTATGAAAAAGATTATCATGTTTTGCAAATTGTGCATGTGTTTTTCAAAGAGCTTTTATGAAATATATAAATGAATAGTTTGAAATATCTAAATCATTTCTACAGTACAAGTCATTCTCCTTACATTCCCGTTCCCCTTGGGGCTTTGTTCCCATTCCCTTAGGACCTTGCGTTCCCATTCCCGTTCTTATTCCATTGCTACTATGATTGAGTGTACCCAACCTCCCACTCTTCATGACAATTGGGACTAGGATAACAATGAAAAAGTTGTGCTTACATGGGATTCCCATGATCCTGCATGTTCAATTGTTCTTTGATGTATCTCTAAAGAGGTTCTATCGGCTGTCACCTCTTGTAGGACAACTTCAGCAGTGTGGGAGAAGGTTTAGATGTTGTATGAGGCTTCCTTGACCATGCATGTAGTGACCCTCTATGGATAACTTTAGATGTTGTATGAGGCTTCCTTGACCATGGGTGCAGTTATCCTCTATGGATAGCTTCAACAAATGAAGTTTAAGCCAAAAAATACTATGTAGTCATTCTTACTTCGTGTTACATAGGTATAGGATCAACTTCGGCACATGTAGTCTGCGCTTTCAAAGACTCATCTTGTTGAGACTATGCTCTACAAGCTCCCACCAGAGTTTAATGGAATAGTCAATGCTTTGCTTCCATCTTAGTATGGTGGCCCCAATGAGGCATTTGTAGCTTCAGAGGTGAATGACAGGAAGAATTCGAAGGCCCAGTGTCATCATTGTGGTAAGAAGAGACATTTGCGCTAGGATTTTAAGAAGTTAGTGGCTTTGAGGAAGGAGACCAAGAAGAAGTAGGATACAGATTTATTGCCTCCTCTGTTGACTTCGACTCGGATTCTCTAATCAAGGCGTAGAAGGGGTTCTCATTTTCAAATTGAGGATAGGGCTTGGTAGCCCCTCCTTTTGCTGCTTTCTAGTACAAGGTGATGCAGAGATCCGTCACGACTCTTTAGTGCTAGAGAGGGAGTGTGAGAGGGTGGTAAGGTGGGATTGATAAGCCTCATCTATAAAGGTATTCAGGTACACAAGATTCAAAGAGAGACTTCGCTTATGCATCAATCGAAGTTTGGCAGGTTTTCAAATCTTGGAGTTGGGATTGACATCCATGTGCATGATGGGCTATTACTTGATAGAGAGTGGGATTGGCTCTTAGCTTGAGCTCACATGAGGGGATACTTACTCTCCTATTATGCCGCTACTTCCTTCTAATCCTTTTTAGAGATGCCCTTTTTTCCACATTAGTAACACATAGTTTTCTTCTTTTTTGCTTGCCACGTCTCTTTGAAGCTATAAAGGCATCGCACTTACTGCCATATCGAGATGATAATCTCCTCTATAAACTCAAAGAAGCCTTGTTTTTAAGCAACATAGAGACCATATGATGATAACTAATAGATGTTGCCAATTTTTGAGCTTGTAAGGTAGGTGTCACACCATCAAGCTTCGGAGAGAGTGTGTGGAGAACAATCCCCACAAGATGTGCTTTTGGAAGGAGGGATTGCATGTGTCCAAGCTAATCTTGTATTTGGGTCACTCGAAGAAGGAATGATTAAATTGTATTAGTTACCTTGAGCTTGATAGTTTGTTGTTGACCATAATGGGTCATAGCTTGTATTGTTGACGAAGCTTGTATAAGCAACAAGTTATAACTTCTCCCACACTATTAAAGATGTCTTGTAGGGGGTAATGCCAAAGGAAATTCTTTAGAGATGCATTGAAGAAGTGCAAATTGTATGCTGGAATCATCTATATCCCAATAAGGATTGCTTCCTCATGGTTGCTTCATCCTAATCATTTGGAAGAGGAGAGGGTATCTAGGGACATAAGGTAACTTTGGAAACAACATACCATAGGTGCACAAACCAAGCTTTCATTATAGTTTTCCAAGTAAGATAATTGGGTCACTTAAAGCTTGTCATCAGTAGAGCAACTTGAAGGAGCCATTTAGGAGCCTCTTAGGTGAAATGTAGAGAAGATGAAGTAAGGCAAGGGGTGTGAGAGAGAGGCGCACTGAAGCACAGCCCAATACCACATGTTCAACATTTCAATTGATATAGCTCAACACACACACACACACACACACACGTGTGCACACATAGGAACAAATTTGAAGAGAGTAGGCTCGGAGTGTGCTTGAATCAGGCTATAAAGGCAGAGTTGCTGAAAATATGGACATTTGGAAAGTAGATTTGGCAAAGAGAAGTTAAAATCGATCGTAGAATAGTGAAATGTGTGGAGAAATGCTAGGGCATCTGTAACGAGCCTTCCGTCCGTGGATGGGTGGTAAATCCTTGATTACAACTTAATTACAGCAGCAAACAATTAATGCAAATCTGAAAATACAAATTTACCTACTGATCTTGGACAATGCACACCCGATTGGCCCCAAAATTTGGGCCCCTTTTGGTATATCTTTAGCTTTATTGAAGAAGAAGTTGATTTACAATGGGATTCTCCTGATCCCCTTCGCAATCTAAACTCCCCTTGCTGTCCAAAGTGACAAGCAAGTCTTCAATCTATTTTGCCCCTTGATTACGGTACTTAATTAGTCTTCACCCACTTCATAGACAATGGAAATGCCCCAAATTCAATGGTTGGCTAGTCCTCCATCTAAATTTAGCTGAAATTCGCCTTTAGCCTTGGAAAATCTAAATATTGGAGCTATCAATTTTTGGCACGCTTCCCGAGGCTGTTGCTAAACCCTAGTTTTTACTGTAAATTAGGGTTTATAGCAGAGAAATTTGCAATTTCTTAGTCTCCAAGGGTCCAAATGTTGAGATGCTCGAAGCAAGACTGTGAAATGGCTAGAATAAGAGAGAGAGTGCTGAGGAGAGAAAATTCAAAGTTTTGTCGCAAAGAATGACTGCCACAACAGCTTGTAGAAGCAAAGAACTTAAGAAAATCAGTCATTTATTGCTGCTGCCCTATCTCAACAGCCTGTAGATACTGTCACGTGCTATTGATTGGTCTTTTCCTGCCCTTGGATGTTTCTGAAGGTTCTCCAATGGCTGCAAATTGGACCAGCAACATCTCCTCCCTCCCTCTTACAGGCTAAATACACAAAAAATGCCTCTTTCTAGCCTCTAAAGACGTTTTTCAGTCTTGCATGGGCATTTTTGACAAGTGGCAACCTTCCCAAATGGTTTTTCCAGCATTAGCCATAATTAAATATTAATTTTCAGTCTTTAAATACTGAAAATTAATCTAGTAATTATTTCGGTGCTCTAGAAAATAATCAGATTGGCCAATAATTAAATTGGTTTGGCAACTTCCATTCCCGAGTGTCTTTGCGCCATCTTTGACCATTAGATTGGTGTTAGGTACCATTAAACGCCACTTCTATAGTGTCACCAATTGGCACTTATGGCCAAATGAATGACCTAGGTCAACAACTGACACTTATGGCTAAATGAATGACCTAGGTCAACAACTGGCACCAGATACCACCAAGTATATGTGCGGTATGACTTATAGCAACTTTTGCCTTTGACATCCCACGATTTTCTCAGGTCCTAGGCTCGTAAATTTACTCTAACCCTAGTTGCACCTCACATGTGCAACATTTACTTAATCATGCGATTAAAAATGAATCCATATGTTAAGTGAGGTTTCAAAAATACATGTCCTCATGACAGCATCAACAAGCTGGGGCAAAACCTAGCTTGGATTTGCCAAGCTGAAGAGTTATATTTGGAGATGACCAGGACAACAGGCTGAATGAGGTGCTTGATGGATGGAGGTTGGGAAGAACTAGGGTAACATGCAAAGCAAGGGATGAATAGAGTGATGTGGACCCTCCCAAAATTAGGGTTTTGGCTTATGGGACACAAAAACTTTGGTTATCTTTGAGTTTTGGGACACAGTAGGTAGGACTGGAACCAAGAGACACATGCTTTGATGCCATGTTAGAAAAGTGTGGAGCAACGGAAGCAAAAAGACACTGCTGATATAAACTGCAATGAACAGAAAGAACAGTAAGAACACAAGAACTCGAAGTGCATAGACTCCGGAAATGGAATCCATATATCAAGGCTCAAGAATAGTACAATGCCATGGGCTGAGTGTGCAGCCAGCAGAGTGCATCCCTCCCTCCACACCAGACAGCAGGCATGTTGTAGGATGAGTATCTGATGAATGTACTGGCTGAGGAGGAGGGATTGCCAATAAATAGGCACGAATAAATACAATAATAAATGCACTTGGCCAGCAACCATGAGGTGCTTGAATACTTGTTGGCCAACCTAAAATTGCACTGCCACAAAAATGAAATGACCACTAGCTGTTGGTCATGGTGATGGCACCCACACTGAACACTTTGACATGCAAAATATGTTATCTACTAATGACATCCCCCTAGAATTGAACCTATATAGGAGGCTCAGCGCAAGCCATGGCCATGATGTAGAATATACTGCAGTAAGGACATTAGAGTCGTCTCCCAACAATGGCTTCACCCTCCAACCAAGGGCTTGCAGCGAACCGTGTCATGACCACTTTTCAAGAATTGGCATCTCATACCACCAAACCACATTTTCCTAGTGTGGATGCATTGGTCCAATGGCCTAAAGTCCAAGAGTGTTGATCACTTAATGATGTGCTGAAATGGGCCTTGATTCTATATATAGGACTTGGTTGCTTTGACCTTAAAGTGCCCCTAATACATTCGCACTAGATCATTTTATGACTCCTATGACCAATGTTACTGGTGCCTAGAGATAAGGGGAGGGGTGCATCTAGTAGTTCAGCTCGTGATCTATGGGGACAGACCAGATGTGTTTGCCTATCATGATTGGAGGTGAGTCAAACCTGCCCTACTTTGTGGTTGCTGCTCATGAGTGTTTTGCAGGTTCAGGTTTTCCAGGTCTCTGATAGAGTACATCTTTGTACTACTTGTAACTGCAGTTCCTGCCATGGCTTTGCTGCATAGTGCTCTATTATAACCAGTTGGATGCACAATAACAAGGTCACCCCTCTTGGTGATGAATTGCCTGACCAGGTGGTCCACCATCCTATGCACAATCCAGGGCGGTTCAACATCTCATAGGATGATTTGGTTTGTTGCTGCATATGTACCTTAGGTTGAGAGTTAACTACAGTGTTAAACTTAAGCATACTAATGCAGTCAGTGATTGAAGCAAATGTAACCTGAAGATGAGCATTTTCGAACCTTCCAGTTGCATTTCTAATGATAGAATGAAGCTTTTGAAGCCTTCTTTTTGTTTAAGTAGATATTATACTAGCTTCACAACAGTTTTTGTAAACATGAAAAGACAAAACCATACGAATATGTTTTGTCCTCTGTGCAAATCATGTACTCCACATTTTAGCTGTAGCCTGTGATTGATATTTGATAGAGCACCTGGTTTTTAAGCTAGTGAAGCATTGGAGCAGTAGTGCATGTTTCACTTTGGGTCATCCATCTCAAAGGAGGGAACCTTCATTGGCATGCAAAGCTTTTTGTGCAACATCTTTCTATGCTTCACCCCTGATTATCTTTGATGTTTTGAGTAAGCAATGATGTCACATTAATCTTAGTGCATGGACTTAAGAACACATTGAGTACTTGTTGGTTTTACATTGTCAGGGGTGATCTCTCATTCTGGCACACTGCAGGAAAAAAATTGGCTTCCAGACATTACATCAGGTTCAAGTTCCCGTGTACAAAGACCTACGAATCAGGAAGGTTGCTCTTTGTTGCGTTCAAGGTCTACTGCGGCAAGGTTGTGCGGAGTTTTACAAGCACCATTTGTAAAAGATGATCGATCATCAACCACTAGGCATTCTATCAGTCCTGGGGGAACCTTACAGTATCCTTTAAATGGTCAGACAGCTGGGAAGTTGCTACTGGATGTTCCAGGATTGCAAAGATACTGCTCAAACGAGGCTCCTCATAAAAGTGGTACATATTTTGAAACTAGCGATTTTTGTTCAGTTTTCAAAATGTTCTATTGAGAATGATAGACGTGCATTGTTGGCTTTTCTAGTGTTCTTCATTCTCTGATTTTGAAGGTGTAAAGGAGGACCATCTTTAAGTTGTCACAATGATAAAGTTTTTGTTCATGTTGAACACTTTGTGAATGCTCGAGAAACTATGCAGGTTTCATGATTTTAGTGTTAGCTGGCATTTGCCAAGACCTTCTGAGTCGTTTTTTGGTGTTTTTAAATCAGGGTTTGAAAATTTCTACCCTAGACACAAAAAGGAGTTGCCTAAAGGCCGTGATAGCTCAAAAGAGGAGACTAAAAATGGTAAGCTACATATTTTGTCTTTGCCTGTAGTGTATCATGGTATCTTCTTATTTGATTGTCTATTGATGTGGCAACTGGGATAGTTTTAATTCCTAGATATGGAAACATGCCCATTTACCCTACTAATCTCAGCCATTGGAAAAGCGAAACTTTGCATCATGTCCGAGTGCTTGTTCCTTTGGCTTGCATCCTTTCAGTTCAACACTGGTTTCAAATGATTACTCTGAGAGTTACAAGATGTGATGCATGTTTGCATGTATTGTAATAAATCTCATGTACACAATTTAGCAGCTTGTTTACAGGGATGTGAATAGTGGTTCATCGCCTGCTTGTGTGAACAACAGGGTCTTTTTGTGCACAGGGCTATGCAGGGGTATTGTGATTCATAGTTCTGGAATCTTTCTTGGTTGTGTGTACTTAAGATACGAGTGGGCCAACTGAAAGTCTGCCTATGTGACACAGGTGATTTGCTTCCAACTGGGAAATTCGGCTAGTATTGTTGTGTTGTCAGTCACTTCTGTCACCTGTGACTTGCATAACCTTTGTGATTTGAGGACTTCCTTAGCTTAGTTGGTCATGTGGCAAATTACCCTCTTCTTCATGTGACTGTCTACCAGCTGCCCATCTTTTGGTTGACCATGTCTTGGGCCATCACTTGTTGCTGTGCTTAAATGTTTTGCCCCATGCAGTCAGATAAACTGTCGTTGATTTGTACTGTGTCAGGTGATCAGTCAGATATCTGTCTCATGTGCTAGTCTTGTCATCACGGCTCGTGACCAACTATCGCATGCACTTTCTTGGCCTTGTTGATTTTAGTAACATGTGTCCATTGGCCAAATCCTAAAGAGTATTATCCACCCCTAGTTGCTGTTTCATGTTGCAAGCTACCACTTGACCATCTGTTAACTGTCTATTGGCTCTCCATATCTTGGTTGGCTCATGTCTCATGTGCCAAGACATCTCTCAATACAGTTTAGTATATTGTACATGCTAACACAATTAGGCGTGTCTTAGTGAGATTAAGGAAGCTGTGCCATATGTAAAGGGAATTGGACATGACACAAACAAGGACACAAAACTTTAAGCACATGGATGACCGCCAAAAACTCATTTTCTTGGATGCTGTACAGCATCCAACTGTAAAGAGTGTGTGGCACTTGAATGAGATTTGATCAGTTGTCTTGAGTCAATACAAGATCTGCTTATTATCAGTGGCAGCTGCACAAACCTTGCAAGGCTTATTTGGATCAAGAAGCTGCAACAATAGTGTAGTCATGGCCAATCATATCACAGCGGGCAGCCTCCAAACAGCTACTAGTTGCTGTAATCAGCAGAGAACAGCTATGCAGGCTGCACCGTTCCAAAAACGCAAGGCTGAAGATGTTGATGACCGATCGGGCAGTAGCTGCACGCTGAAAATGTAGCAGTCTAGGATGATGGTGATGGCTGGCTGATGATGTGGCAGCTGTACAGCAGCAGTTTGGTAGCAAACATAGGCTTTCCAGCAGTCGCTAGGATGAGGGCTGTGTCAAACAGGTTGTGCACTAGTTGTCAACAGCAATGGCAGTAGTGGAGGAGGTTGGAAGCAGGCGCTTGGTAGACAACACCATGAACTGAAGCATCTGCTTGAAGAAGTGGTGTAGAAAGGAGTAGATAGGGTGCCAACAATTCGCAAGAAAAGGATGAAGGCTGAGTGGTAGGAAGCGGTCTATTTATATATGTGGATCCTCCCAAATTAGGATTTGGCATATGGGACACATACACTTTCTAGGAAAGTTTAGCAATTTGATGAAAATGTTGGCAGTAACATGTAAGTTTATAATCTATTTTTTAGCTCAACAGACTCTGCAAGTGGAATTGGCAAAGGATGCTAAATAAAATAAATCTCCAACTGAGTGGCCTCCTATAGGCATGTATAGATGTCATGCAATAAATTGCAGGGTTTGTAGTACAGTACTGGTGACCACTCAAAATTTTAGTTTATAACTTGATTGACATTTAAGGGCATGGTTCCTAGCCAACAAATCATCGGTTGTAAGTGTCCAAGGTCTCCTTTTCTGATGCCCATCTTTTAGTCTAATTTTTAAAATTACTCTAAATTGCTTTAAAAGTGATAATTTGATCCACGTATTGTTACAACACAATTTGTATTAGTGGTAGTATACCCTCCATGTGTGCTTCCAATCTTCTTTGTATTTAGTAGTGGTGGTGGTGTTAGAAGTCGGAGTAGCAATGGAAGTGTAGAAAGACTGTTGTAATAGACTGCACAAGACAAGAGAAAAGAAAGAGAGACCGTGAGAAAGCAAAACAAAAGAACACGGCAAAATAAGAACTTAGAGATATGCTCGGGAAATGGAATCCGTATACCAAGACATGAGACAGTTGGAAACAACAGCGAGCCACCGTTAGCTGGTTGATGTGATTGTTGGCATTGGCTTGCAAGTAATCGAGTATGCTAACAATGACTAAGGAGGAGGGAGTAGTGGCCGATAAATAGGCCACGAACAACAAAAAGTTGGCTAGCTGAATAATAATAAAATAATCAGGTCGGCCAGCATAAAATGACAAAAACTCCATAGATCAAGCAATGGAAAAATGCAGAAAATGTGTGCCCAGCCGACTAAAGCACACTTAGACTCACTCATGAGTCGACTAGTCTGCTAATAGGTGGTTGTAAAGAAATGCTTGAACAAAGAACTAGAACTTTAAGTGTATGACACAAATACAACAAAAGTAGTAGAAGTCAAGGAGAAGAGAACTTAGAATCAAGAATGGGAAGATAAGATACTTAAGTATACTAGTTAGTTAATAAGAATTATTACCATTCAAGTCATGACACCATGAAATAAGGCAGATCATGATTATGAATCAAGGAGATGCTGATGATTTTACTAGTTTTTGAAATTAAGGAGATGTTGATGAAGGAGATTACAATGATTTTACCTTTGCCCAAACTAACAATGTTGCGTACACTAATCCAATCATTCTTGGTAGTAAGTTGATTGGTGGCTTATTGGTTGTCAATGTTGGCTGCCTATAATTGCTTGTTGGAAGTGGATGATGATTTTGCTATGTTAGATTGGATGTAGCTTTATAGTTATTTTATGAAGCTCATGTCAAGAAAAGTGACGGGATTGTATGCACTCATACCATATCAGAGAGAGAGTAGGGTTTGCAGGGAGAAACACAGAGCGTACAATAAACATGGTGAGAAGAAAAATTGAATGTTAAATCATGTTGAATAAATAATGCTGATATGATGTAGTAAAGCTCAAAGATGATTGCATTGTCTTGGTTGATTAAGCAACAACACCTGTAGGGAATTTGCATAGTAAAGAGAGTGAAATGTAGTCCTTTGAGTAGTAGGGAATCGAAGGTAAATGTTGAATGGTGAAAGACAACTATAAAGGGAGCAAAACGCAATCCTCGGGTGTTATCAAAGAGGAGAGAGAGGATCACTAGGAATCACCAAGCTCCAAAGTGAGAACATCAAGGTGGCTTGCCTCAAGGTGAAACACAGTAGTAGGTGGCCTCCTAGTAGTGAAATGCAGCATGGAGGGGCAGCAAGCAACCTATAGAAGACGGGACGAATGTCAGAGATATACCAGGGAGCAAAACATAAATCCTAATAATGTGAATGGTGTTTTGCCTGCAACAAACCTGATGAAACCTTAGCTGAGCGGCAACATCTTGCTAGCAAACATAGCTTGCAACAAATGTATAGGCCGCCAAGCATCAAACGACTACGAAGGGTCGTCCACGAATTGAGTTGTCTTGGTCAGGGTGTAAATAGCAATGGAGGGGTTGAGATATGGAGAGAAGATCGATAGAATGGAGTGATCTAATGGAAAGAGAGTGGATGAATGAATGATACTGTATGAATATGGGGAGTTAGTGTCCTATTTATAGGAAAAAATAGTATAGGATGGCGTCCCAAAATGGGGGCGGGGGTGTAATAGTGAAACTTGAATGACTTAATGAAAAGAAATGTAGTTAATGAATGGGTTTTCTCAACACCCCCTCTTAGGCCCAAAAAGAAGCCGTAAGATGTGCAAGAGAGGAAAGATCCACCTTGTGATTTAAATGTTCCATTTGTAGGGCAACTTATCCACCTTGTAATCTGAATGTTCCATGTGTAAGGTAACTTGTAGTGAAGAACAATAGACATGATGAACTAATAGTATCCAAAACTCGACCTTGGGAGAGAAGCCACAAGCTCTGTGACTCCATGTTGGAAGGAATACGAAGGTCTAGCCACCAAGTTAGGGTTGAAACATCCAAGGCCCTGAACTAGGAAGAACCTGAAGATCTTGGGTATCAATGGGAATCAACGGGTGAGATTGCATGGAGATGACAACCACTCCAAGAAGGTTAAGGATTTGTGAAGAACCCGATGAGTAGGGACCCCCTCTGAAGCTAAAGGAATGGGATCCCCCTCCTTAGAAGGTGAAGAAAGATGAGTCCCCTTTGAATCCCCTTTGAGAGAGAGAGGGAATCTAAATACTCATGGATCATGGCCTCCAGAGTGTTTGATGATGAAGGAAATGTTGTTGGGAGTGTTGAATAAGGTATTTGGGGCTCCAATGGAACAAAAGCTAGGTAGCTCCTAGACGTGGCCTCTCGAACTTGAGTAGAAGAGGGAGTGGAGGGAGGGGTATCTCATAGAAACTCCTGGATGCTTGCATCGGAGTCAATGTTTGTGGAGCCATACAAAGTAGGTGGGGAAATGGTTAGTGCTTGTGAGTGGCGAGCCAAAGCTGGGCAACAATTGTTCTCTTAGTGGAGTAGAACGCGGAGGTGGAGTCGAAAACCACTATCTCTTGAAGGAGCGGATTGACAAGGAGATGATACCCAATGCCCATCGCCTCTTGGTGGAACGGATTGTAGAATCATGGGCCGTGGAAGCTACTAGATGCGAAAATGGATGGAGGAAACCTCCTAACGTATTGCAGTGATCTCTTAGAGGGCATATCGCCTCACGGGGTCTTAGAGCCTCTTTTGCTTGCAAGGGGTTAGTTTAGTGTGCATCGTGTGCGTCTTATTGCCTTGAGCATATAAATTTGATAGTTGATGTAGAATGATCTCTAATGCATAGAATGGTGAGGTGGCACAAGGAATGCAGGGGGGGAAGACGTGTGTGCTCTAGTGGGGTAGGGAGCAAAGGTTGATGTTGACAATTGTTGGTGGTATGATTGTTCTTGTTGCAGGAGGTGCACCCAGCAGTACATCCTTCGGCTAGCACGGAGGCCATAGCACTAGTGTGGCAAATGTGTAAAGGGAGGGTGGGAGGGAGAAAAAGATAAGGGTATCTGTTAAAGATAAGGGTATCTGTTAAAGATCAGCCGACTGCACAGTCCAGTCGGACTGTGCAGTCGGCTGCACAGTCGGACTGTGCAGTCGGACTGCCACGTGGCAGTTCGACTGCCTGCAGTCCAGTCGGCTGCATTTAATGCAGCCGACCTGCCCTGTTTTCGCCCAGTTCCCTGGCTATTAATAGCCAAGGATTCCAGCAGTCTCCTACACTTCTTTGCTCGCAGATTACAGACCGGTGGCACGCACAGATTCTGTCTCTGTTCGCAGATTTCAGACAGGAGACAGTGCAGACTGCAGCGGACTTCGAGGTGAACAGCAGGTTGCATCGTCGAGGTGGATACATGCAGTCCAGCGCACTGCGCCCGTGTATATATCTGCATATCTTTGTATTCAGCACACTTTATACAGCAGATCTTCATCTTCCACTGTCTCTTTCTCTCTCTTCTCTCTCTGCGTTCTCTCTCTCTCTCAGTCCTACGCTTCCGCACCGCTGCACTCTGACACGGTATCAGAGCAGTGTTAGAGGGCTGACTGAGCGCAGAACCAACCTGAAGAGGAGTTTCTATCGTGACTCAAATTTGCGTTTTCAGCGTTTTGAGGGCAGACAGGAGGGCTGCGCCTCGGAACAAGGCTGAAGCAAGCGTGGGCGCGCAAGAAAGGATTCTAGGTGGTGGATTTGCTGCTGTTTACTGCTGTTTGACGTGGAGGAAGTTTTGAGTTTTCAGCTTACAAGTGCAGGTTTTGCTTTTTCATCGCCTCCGGCGGGTGAAGAAGTTTCAGGACGCAGAAGAGCCTTAGCTGGCTGAGTTTTCACAGTCAGAGGGGGCTGCTTTTGCGTTTGTGAAGGCATTACAGGTGAAGATGTCTACAGAGATTGACTTGGAGTTCCAGTCGATTATGGACTGGAAGGTGCCTGTCTTACCGGCTCTTCCCGCAGATCAGAAGCTCGACGGCGACAACTACCGCATCTGGCGCGTCATGATGTTGGCCATCCTTGAGTCCTATGATTTGGCGGAGCTTGTACAGGAGGAGATCGACCGGCCCTCGGTAAGAGATGAGTCCAAACTCTCTTCTGATGCTCGTGCGGAGTTGGCCAAGGCTCAGTCTCACTGGGACAAACTGAATGCGAGGATTCGTTTCTTTCTTTTTCTATCTTGTACTACAGCCGTGATAGCGCACATCGAGCACTTGACGGTGGCTCGGGAGATATGGCTGGAGCTTGATTGGATGTACAATCGGATGACCCTTATGAAGCAGGTTTCTTTGGAGGTACAGATGCGGACCTTGTCCGTAAACAAGTCTTCTTCGCTGCGGGAGCACATCAACAAGCTAAGGCAGCTCCAGATGCAAGTTCAGAATGCGGGGAAGCCGATTTCCTCCGAAGACATGGCGATCACACTATCGTTCCAGTTGCCGCCACGATTCCGTACATTCTACTCTGCCCTTATTGCTTCGGGGTGAGAGTCTACTCTTCGTTGGGAAGAGTTAGTTCCTATGGTCTTGGACCAAGAGGAACAATTAAAGGGACAGAATGCTTCCAAGTCGGAGGCGCTGACAGGTCAAGCCTCTCAGAAGAAGGAGAAGGACCAAAAGAAGAAGAAGGGGGATAACAAGTCAAAGAAGGACAAGGACAAGGACAAGGACAAGGACAAAGAATCCACATGCCATATTTGTGGAAAGACTGGCCATTGGAAGAAGGATTGCCTTGACAAAGACAAGGACACCAACAAGAAGGACACAAAGGATTCTTGAGCGGTGGCTGCACCCTCATCAGCTGCATTTCTTCATCTAGCTGTCATTGAGGACTCTTCACCGAATGCTTCTGATGCTGCGATGACGGCTCCCTAGGCTCGAGAGTGGATCGTTGATAGTGGTGCCTCCCGGCACATGACTCCTTCATCAGATGGTGTTGCCCAGTTGCGATCCTCGCGTGGGCAGATTCTCATTGGAGATAGTTCTTCAGTATCTATTGCAGGACGGGGTAAGATGCAGCTTATTCCAGATGGACGTGGTGATACCCATACCTCAGAGGTCTTGCATGTACCAGGATTAGGGTATCATCTCCTGTCAGTTCATAAGATTTGCTCCCTGGGACTTTTGGTGGAGTTTGACAGTAATTCGGTGCCAGTCCTTGATCGTGGGTCAAGGAAGGTTCTATCATCCGGATATGGCATTCTTGAACGGAAAAACCGCAGTGTGATCGAGATGGCGCGCACCATGATGGAGCATCGACAGACCCCTTAGGTTCCTGTGGGCCGAGGTTGTGGCTACTGCAGTCCACATCCTTAATCGATCCCTCACTTCGGCCGTTGAAGGGATGACCCCTTTTGAGGCTTACTTTGGGACTAAGCCCGATGTTTCTTACTTTAGGGTCTTTGGGTGTGATGCCTATGTTCACATTCCCAAGGCTCACCGTGATAAATTTGAAGCAGCTTCCCGAAGACAGGTATTTGTTGGCTACAGCTCCCAATCCCAAGGCTCACCGTGATAAATTTGAAGCAGCTTCCCGAAGACAGGTATTTGTTGGCTACAGCTCTCAATCCCAAGGCTATCGATTGTATGATCCCGTCAAGCGGGATGGGAACACTAGTCGCGATGTGCGGTTTGTGGAGGTTCCGGCTATATCAACGGGTGAGGAGCATTGCGTTCTTGGAGATCTAGGGGAGAGTTGGGCTCTTGCTATAGTTCCACTGGAGCCCATGTCTTTTGATTATGATTTTGTTTCTGACACAGAGTCTACTGTTCCACCGGTCACCCCTGAGGAGTTACCACCGGTGGATATTCTAGAGTCTTCAGATGATGGAGAGAGACGAGGGGAGGTTCGGCCTCCTCCTCGCTGGGCCTGTGACACACTCCGTGATTCAGGGATTGAGGGGGTTCCTGAGGAGTGGGGACCACAAGATGGTCCGCGGCGGTCACGGAGGCACCAGGTGCATTCTACTGAGTTTGCTCTAACTATTGTTTGATGACCCGTGTTATGCAGGATCGAGAGCCCACCTCCGTGAAGGAGGCTTTATAGTCCGCACCATGGAAGAAAGCTATGGAAGCCGAGTTGGAGGCTATTGAGAGGAATGGCACTTGGTCACTCGTGCCCCGCCCCCCGAATAAGAAGGTGATTGGCGTCAAATGGGTCTTTAAGACCAAATACCTTAGCGATGGTTCTTTGGATAAGCACAAGGCTCGCTTTGTTGCCAAAGGTTTTGCACAACGCCCAGGGATTGATTGTCATGATACTTTTGCTCCCACTGCTCGTATGGCGACCATTAGAGCTGTTCTTGCCTTGGCTGGCCATAGGAGATGGCCTGTTTACCAGTTGGATGTGAAGTCGGCCTTCCTCAATGGTGAGTTGAAGGAGGAGATCTATGTTGAGCAACCTCCTGGCTTTGGATCTTCAGATGGGAAAGTCTAGAGGTTGAAGAAGGCCTTGTATGGCCTCAAGCAAGCTCCGCGTGCATGGAACGAGAAGATTGATTCGTTCCTTCAGTCTCAGTTGGGATATCGGCGTTCTAAGGCCGATCCATAGCTTTATGTTCACACTTCCGAGGGTGGTTGTGTGCTTTTTGTGTTGTATGTTGATGATTTGATTGTCACAGGTGATCATGCACAGTAGGTCCAAGAGACGAAGTCAGCTTTACATCTGACGTTCGAGATGACGGACTTGGGTCTACTCCATTTCTTTTTGGGCCATGAGATTTATCACTCTCAGAGGGGGATCTTCATCTCTCAGCAGAGATATGTACAGGAGCTCTTGGTGTCTTTTGCGATGGAGGATTGTCGGACCCTTTCTACTCCTATGGATCCGAACTGGAAGGCCACTTCCCATTCAGCTTCTCCTATGGTGGATGCTTCCCGCTATTGTCAGTTGATTGGATCCTTGATTTGGCTTCTCAACACTTGCTGTTGGGCTCTTGGCAGGGTTCATGAGTGAACCTAAGACGGTGCATTGGGAGGCTGCTCAGAGGATACTTCGGTATTTGCGGGGGACGTTTGATTTAGGGATTCATTATCCCGCAAAGACAGATGGTTCAGATCTTGTACTTGCAGGTTGGAGCGACTTGGATTGGGCTGGTGATGTGGACCACAGGCGGTCTACTACAGGTTACTGTTTTACCTTGGGTGCAGGTGTTATCTCATGGAGTGGCAAGAAGCAGCCCACGGTAGCCCTTTCGTCTACTGAGGTGGAGTATCGGGCCGTGTCTTCCACCACATGTGAAGCTATGTGGCTTCGGAGATTGTTGGAGGAGCTTGGCTGCCCCCAGACTCGTCCTACTTTGCTGCAATGTGACAATGAGAGTTGCATTGCCTTGGCACGGAATCCTGTTTTTCATGCCCGGACGAAGCACATAGAGATCCAGTACCACTTCATCAGGGAGAAGCTTCTGGATGAGACCATCACTGTGGAGTACTGCAAGACGGAGGACAATCTTGCAGATTTGTTTACGAAGGCACTTCCCCAGGCTCTACTTCGGAGGCATTCCAGATCCTCAGGCTTCTGCCCTGCCCAGGCTTTGAGAGGGGGTGTTAAAGATCAGCGCCTGTACGGTATGGGACTGCACAGTCCAGTCGGACTGCCACGTGGCAGTCCGACTGCCTGCAGTCCAGTCCGCTGCATTTAATGCAGCCGACCTGCCCTGTCTTCGCCCAGTTCCCTGGCTATAAATAGCCGAGGATTCCAGCAGTCTCCTACACTTCTCTGCTTGCACATTATAGACCGGTGGCACGCGCAGATTCCGTCTCTGTTTGCAGATTTCAGACAGGAGACAGTGCAGACTGCAGCGGACTTCGAGGTGAACAGCAGGTTGCATCGTCGAGGTGGAGACACGCAGTCCAGCGCACTGCGCCCGTGTATATATCTGCATATCTTTGTATTCAGCACACTCTCTTTCGCTCTCTTCTCTCTCTGCGTTCTCTCTCTCTCAGTCCTACACTTCCGCACCGCTGCACTCTGACAGTATCTTCTAACGATACAGCAAAAATAAGGGAAATGTAAAGGTGATGTCGAACCCGCAATCTTTGTTTGCCATCTCCAATGAAGAGGATCTTTTAGCTCTCTAAATAGTAGGGTTTTTGGGGAGAAACACTAAAGTGTACAAAAAACATTGAAAGAAGAAAAAATCAGAAGAAGAGTGAAGAATGATGAACATTGAATCGTGGTGATACAATGGAGCAAAGCTTGAAGATGACTGTATCATCTTGGCTGATCAGGCGGCAATGCCTGTAGGAAATCTGCACAGTGGAGGGAGTGAAATGCAGTACCCTGGGCAGCAGGGAGTCAAAGATAAATGCTGAATGGTGAAGGACAACTATAGAGGGAGTGGAACATAGTCCTCAGATGCCATCAAAGAGGAAAGAGACGATCACCAGCAACCATTGAGCTCTAGAGTGAGAATGGCAAGACGGCCTGCCTCGGGGTGTAATGTAGCAGTAGAGGGTTTCCCAGCAGCAAAACACAGCATGGAGGGGCAGCAGGCAGCTTGTAGAAGACGGAACAGATGCTGAAGAGATCCAAGGCATCAAAATGCAAATCCTGATGATGTGGATGGTGTTGCCTGCATTAATCCTGATGATGTCTCAGCTGGGTGGCAGCATCTGCTGCAACAGATGATACAGGCTGCCAGGCATTAGACAACTATGAAGGATCATCCACGAACTGGGTTGTCCTCCCGGTGGGGGTGTAAACAGCAGTGGAGAGGCTGGGGAATGGAGAGGACTAATAGGATGGAGTGATCTGATAGAAAGAGTGGATGAATGACTATGAATGTGGGGAGTTAGTGCCCTATTTATAGGCATGGACAATCTAGGATGGCACCCCACAATGTGGGTGCCCACCCCTTTTTGGGTTTGTGATGAATGAATTAATGAAAAGAAATGCAGTCAATGAATGGGCTTCTCAACAGCTCAATGTCTTTTTAGCATTGATATCTTTTTGAAAAAGTGTCTAAAGCCAAAGCAACACAAACGTTTGTCTTTTGTAATGTTGCAAGCTGAAAGCAAGACAAAAGCTTGGCCTTTTATCATTCTGTCACCGTCATCATCATTGTCACTGTTGTTGCCATTCACTGTGAGGTCATCACTGTCTGTCACATTGCTACAGTCACTATCTGTTTGTCACATCATGGTCACATCATCCTGATGTTAGTTGAAACTACCCGTGTCACCATCTCTATCTCAATGTTGAAACCATAGAGAAACCACTATCATTGTCTCAGAGGGGCTTTGCACAAGGCATAGTTTGCTGGTTTACCTGGAATGTAGAATTTATGTCATGCACTTTGCAACTACACCAAAAGAGAAGTTTGTTAATGGTGGCTCCGTTTGCTGTCCGAAGGTCTATAAAGTTAAGCAGTGAATAAGGGCATTGTTTGTGTGCGGAGGCCCCTCTCAGTCAACACCTCTGTCAACCTCACCATCAAATTGTCAGTCACCATTGACTGTCTATCACATTTTTGGCCGCTGTTGCTTTTACCATATGTAGGTTGTTTTAAATTACTTTGTCGTCGTTTGGCAGCCTCCCTTTTCTTTCCCCATGATGCTATGCTAATGAGGAAATAATTGTGTGTATTAATGTGTATCAGAACACTGGTTTAAAACTTTGCAGAGAGTTATAATCTCAATACAGATAGAACATGCTTTAAAATCATGCAAAGGAGATGTAAGCTCTAGATAGGGCATTACAGAAATATTGGGGCTCAAAGCAAGGGTTCCATTTTGTAAGCTCTGGATAGGGCTTGCTAGAAATACCGGATCAACTTCAAAACGAGGCTTCAATTGCAGGTTGTTTTAGAATTGTATGCATTTGTGTACAGAGGTTTTATAATTCAATGATATGTTTGGGAACAGTGGTGAACCGTGAACCATGGAATAGGCTCTTCAAAGGTATCTATGTTGAGTTGTGTATAGTATGAGATCAGCTAATGTTTTCTTATAGTTGTGTTTGTACCAAAGGTAAAAGAAAATTAGATATGTTCTTGGTCATGTGTGGTTCACAAAGTCTCCTGGCCTCTTTTGAAGTTTTACTGGTTTTTGTGTGTGTGTGTGTGAAAAAAAGCTAGTGAAATCAACACTTGTGAGTGGATGTATGTCATAAGTCTGGATCTAAATGTCCTCCATTTTCCACCTTTGAAATTATATTTTAGTTGGGAATTGCGATAGAGTAAGATTCTATTGACATCTCTCTACTTTTCTGATTGTGCAGAAGAGCCAAAGTCAGATGATCAAAAAGGTTTTGGTGAATCGGCTACGAAGGATCAATTAAGATCATTCATAACGACAGCTATTGGCACTATTGTTGTGCTTGCTTCTCTATCACTGGGTCGAAATGATGCCCAAGAGGTCCTTCCTTTTCCCTTTGCACTTCCTCAACTGATTGCCATCTCGCAAGTTTCTCATGATGTAACTGTTTCTCTCATAGATGGTATACTTTTAAATAAGAATGGTATTATTTTGGAAGAAACTCCAAAACAAAATGTTCGACCCTTAAATTTTATTTTATGGCTTCATAACTTGATTTAAAGTCTTATTAATAGAACTTTGTTTCGCACAGATAAGCTTTCAAGAGTTCAAGAATAAGCTTCTTGAGCCTGGATTAGTTGACCGCATTGAAGTTGTGAATAAAAGTGTGGCAAAGGTATATGTCAAAAATAGTCCTTCACAGGCTACAAAAAGTGATGGAAAGCAAGATTCATGGTCCAACACAGGTGGTAGCCAATACAAATATTATTTCTACATTGGAAGTGTAGAGTCCTTCGAGCGAAAGCTTGAAGAAGCTCAAGAAGCAATGGGTATTGACCCACACAATTACGTGCCTGTAATTTACGTAAATGAACTAAGCTGGCAGCAAGAGTTGATGAGGCTGGCCCCTACAGTCCTCCTAATTGCAGGATTTATCTATCTTTCACGGCGTATGCAGAGTGGATTGGGCATAGGTGGTGGTGGAGGTGGTTTCGGCGGTGCACGTGGACTCTTCAGTGTAGGGAAGGCCCGTGTCACAAAACTTAGCAAAAACCCTAAAGATAAGGTTTGCTTCTATCTTGGTTTAGTTCTTCTGTACTACCCAACTACTGTAATTGATGGCAGTGTAGATTATATGTCCTTTGTCTGCCGTGGTCAAAGTGAGTTTCTTTCTCAGGCCTAAGACTTGAATCTAACTACTTTATATTTCAGGTACTGTTTAAAGATGTCGCTGGATGTGACGAGGCAAAATTGGAAATCATGGAGTTTGTACACTTTCTAAAGAATCCTAAAAAGTATCAGGAATTGGGTGCCAAAATACCCAAAGGAGCATTGCTTGTTGGTCCTCCTGGGACTGGAAAAACTCTCCTTGCTAAAGCAACTGCTGGAGAAGCTGGAGTACCCTTTCTATCTATCAGTGGCTCTGATTTTATGGAGATGTTTGTGGGTGTTGGACCATCAAGAGTCAGGGATTTGTTTGCACAAGCTAGGCAGGCTGCTCCTAGCATTATTTTTATTGATGAAATTGATGCTATAGGCAGAGCGAGAGGCCGTGGAGGTTTTGCTGGAGCGAATGATGAAAGGGAAAGTACATTGAATCAACTGCTTGTTGAAATGGACGGGTTTGGGACTACATCGGGTGTGGTGGTACTTGCTGGCACTAACAGGCCTGACATTCTAGACAAAGCATTATTGAGGCCTGGCCGATTTGATAGGCAAATCACAATTGATAGACCAGATATAAAAGGACGAGAACAAATATTCCGTATATATTTACAGAAACTGAAACTTGATAAGGCTGCAACATATTACTCTGAACGACTTGCTGCACTTACGCCAGGGTTTGCTGGTGCTGACATAGCAAATGTCTGCAATGAAGCGGCACTTTTTGCAGCAAGAAAGGAACAAACACAAATATGCATGGAGCATTTTGAGGCAGCTATTGACAGGATAATTGGAGGACTGGAAAAGAAACATAAGGTCATTGGTCATCTACTTGCTCATGTTCTTTACACAGCATAGTAAATTTCTTTAGTTTTTAGCCTGCTTATTGTTTTCATGAGCCTAATTGTGTCTGACCTTTCTTACTCCATTGTTTTGAACCGTGTTAAAGTCTTATTGTGGTTTGATTGGATTTGCCTGTGCTTTCGGTCACAAAGCTGCAGATACAGCAGGTAGACATGCTTTTGTTAAAACTTAATGCTTGGGGTGTGTGTATGTGACTGAGGGTGGAGATGAATGTGCAAATTCTTTATATGTGGTTGTTGATTGGGCTTTTGCACTTGGCCATTGTCTAAGTCCACAGTCTCTGTAGAAATGTCATGGCCTTGAAGAGGGTCTCTGTATCAATGGGGGCCTCAAACCTTTGTCTCAAGGATAGGGGATGAGCTGAGCTGAGAGTGGTGTCAGAGATGCTGGGAACAGCTCTGAGAGTGTGTCGTACTAGTGATGGATCCCAAAATGCAGCAGAAGCATTCCACCAGGCTAATGATGATGTGTGTGACAGCATGAGGAGAAAAGTGCAGCCTTTCAGAGCGAATATGATGCAAGAATGATGAAGACAGAAAAATGCAGGCAGCAGGCAGAAAGATACTGCTGATCACTCATGGATGATGACACACGCAGGTTGTTTTATGATGCAGCAGGCCATTTGACGTAAGGGTGGCCTGAAATGCAGCAGTGGCTGCCTAAACTTTAGCAGTAGCTGGCCCCGAATGAGGGCTTCTGGCTGGGCAGCAGGTTGCTGATGAAGGGATAGGCAGGCAGGGCAGCAGCTGAAGCATTCAGCCACTGATGACAATGTCCTCCAAACAGGCCTCAGCAGATTGAGGTGAAGGTGGCAGGCTGATAATAGGCCAGCAGCAGCTGCAGATGGGATATGGGCAGCAGTGAGAGGGTAGGTGGCTGATAGCTCCAGGTGGCAATGATGAATAGCCAAAGGGATAAAGGGATGCCCACAATTGATTATATTTATAGAGGATTTTTAGTGCATTTGTCCTACCGTGCACAAATGAAGCCATTTTATTTTTATAATCAGCATCAATAGCTTTTTTAGGGTTGTTTCAAGAATAATAAAATAGGGATTAGTACACTGTGATTTTAGATAAGTGCTAATCCTTTTAATGGCTCACTAGTAGCACTCTTGTTCTTGAAAAGTTGGACAACTGTTATGGCTATGAGAAGACCCGTGGTTAATGTGGCTACAGGGTATCCATCATACTCGTGATCGGGTTTTGTGCTGAGGAGATGCTTGCGAGGTAGGTTTTGTTTGAGGTTCTGACGAGTGGAGTCTAGGGAGCTGCCACTCCAAGGCTATGGCAAATTGACGCCAAAAATTGTAACCTTGTGGCTCGGACAAGCATCTGAAATTCAAATGATAGTAGTTTTATATCAACATTAATATTAATGTTAATGCAGCATTAAATGTTACTTTAACATTAACACTTAACGTTTCAATCATCGTTAATGGTAGCGCTATCTTTCTTTTGAGCATAAACATTACTATCAGATTATGGATGTCATGGAGAGAGAATTATGTTGTGGAGAGAGAAGCAGTTGGATTATGGAAAACAGAGAAGTGTTGTGATGATTAGAGAGAGAGAATGAGTGATTGAGAGAAAAACATAGTTGTTTCCAGCAGGTGGCCGCCTTGAAGCTTGACATGGTAGATGTGTCATGAGGATGTGAAATGTTATTGCTTTGCTTAGCATTTGATTAAAAGTTAATCAAATGTGCTAATGTGACTTGCATATGTGAGATGCAAGTTAATTATTTCATAGTGTGGGACCTAGGACCTCGAGATATTAGTTGGCGTCAAAGGCAAAATTTGTAATAAGTTATGTTTGATAGGTATTGGATGGTATCCGACATTAGATTTGGGCCTAGGCCAATTTATTGGCCACTAATGTCAGTGGTGACATTAAAGATTAGGCTTTAATCAATTAATTAATACTAGTCTAAGGGCTAATAAGTGCTTAGGAATACTTGGCAGACAAATTGGCCTAGCCAATTTAATTATTGATTGGTGGAATTATTTTTTTGGGCACTAGAATAACTATTAAATTAATTTTTCCTGTAGTAGGTGACAATAGTTTGGAGCCCTCTAGGATCAGATGATAGCAACTCAAGGTCTTTCTGGTGTAGGTGATAACATACAGGAGGGGACAACAATATTTTTTTGGTGGTCCTAAGTTATAGGTGGTAACTTCCATGACTGTTCTAGTAGGGCAACAACGGTTTTTTAGCAGTTCTCACGATGAAACTATGAAATTTCTCTCTATAGCATTTTCTCTCATTCTTTAGTTATTTTCCAACTCTCCTCATCATCTTCTAGTAGTTTAAGTCATTAGAGGAAGAGATTTCAATTAACCTATACTGTAAACCCTAATTTATAGTAGAAATTAGGGTTTGATAGCCACCTCGGGATGTGTGCTCAGAATTGAGTGCTTAGGACTTGAATTTCAACAATTGAAATTGAGGAATTTTAGGGAGATTCAAGAGGCCAACTAGCCAATATTAGATTTGGGATTGAGTTCGTCATTCAAGAAGTAGGGTGAAGGCTAATCCCTGAGCAAACCAAGGGGCAAATCGGTTTGGAGATTGGTTGGTGAGTTTTGATAGCAAGAGGCACTTGGATTAGCGGAGGAGGTTAGAGGATCTCAATTGTACTCCATCAATTTGCAATAAAAGCTAAATAAATACTGCAAGGGGCATCAATTTTGGGACCACTAGGGTGTCCACTGTCCAAGATTGTATGGTTAAGTGTACATTTTAGTTTTTGTGATTTGATTAATTGCTATAATTAAGTTCTTAATCGGGTTAGTACCACTATTGTGAGAGAAAGGGAGGCTAGTTTCAAGATGAGAGATGGAGACGGTTCAACAAATGGTAGACAAGAGCAATCAAGATGAACGGTAGACGAGAGAGTAATTGGGACCTTAAGAATGGGACGTCCTCGAATGGACGTCAAGTTGGGATATTCTAGTGGACTTGATGTGACGACTGAGGGGTAAGTCGGGGTGGGGAGAGACGGGGAGGGAGGTTTTGACTTTTGGCCACGTGGATTGGGAGGAATTGTGATTTCCTTCTCGACGAACAAATGTAGAGGGCAATATGTGTATTAGATAGGTGTGGCTAAATTTTTAAATGCCACACGTCTCTTTTAATTTAAAAAAAAGAGAATTATTAATTGTTTCTTTTAAAAAGAAAATAGTCTTCTTTTCGAAAGGCTTTACCAAGACATTTATTGTCCGTCTAAAGCTCTTCTTCTCCTTGGCCCAAAAAAAAAGACATTAAATAGAGATTGCTTTTTAATCTTGCAAATTGCCACTTCTATTGTTTATTCTTCTCTCTCGCACTCCTCCATCTTCAAATTGTTATATCTCGCTCTTACAAAAAGTTTCATTTCTTTTCTTCACTCATTTTCTCTTAATAATATCATGGCTCCTCATAGGAGGGTATCTTCTTTTGATGCGCTTGTTTTTATTGAACCTCAATACAATGGGATGCGCGTCAAGCTTTCTCTGAACCCAAACACACGCACGAGCAGCATTTGAAAGCTTTCTCTTCTTTCAAATTTGACAGAGATTTGTTCCTTGTAGCAAGTTTCCAAGCTTAAGAAAAAGAAATGCAATGGTAGTTAGTTGAGTTGCGTACTTCTCATTTTTCATTTGTGAGGACATTGTCTCTTTAATTCCAACCGATTCCTTTAAAGAAAAGAAGAATGAATGTGATGAGACGAACATCAATTCATGGTTGGCTAAATGGGCGACATAGTTTGATTTGTATCAGTTTGATGATGCCAGTGTATCAGGCAGATACAAATCATGTTATAAGGGAAGGTGTAGGCTCAATGGGTAGGTCTATACTCTAAGCTAGTGAAATGGGTTGATTTTCAATAAAGTTTTTGGAAATGTTTTGTGATCAATGATCGGATTGAAAGTTTTCAAAAATTATTTGAGCTTGATATAGGAAAGAAGAGCTTGGATGTGCACTTAGAGGATCTTAAAGATTTATTGCATAAAACAAAAGCCTTTTTGGATTGTTGCTAGACTATTAAAATGAGGTACTTTGTAATCCTCTTCATTCGTTGGAGAACGTTTGCAAGACATGTATGAAAAAAAGAAGAAGATAATATGTTAGTTGCAAGTAGTGGTAACCAATCGATGGGGGCTTTCCATCGAGCTACCTTAGTCTTGAAGTAAAAAAAATCGGCTATTTTAACAGCAACTTGCTAGCCGTCTTTGAAGTTGCATAAGAAAAAGGATGGCAAGCACAAGGTTACTCATAGCGAGGATCTCTTGAAGAGCTGTTGTTTCGCTTGCTATCAGATAGATTACTTTTGTGGTAATTGCGAGCGTACATAGAACAAAAAGTTGAAGTTTTACTTTCAAGACTTCGATAAATACTCTTGAAGCACTAGGTATATCTTTCGAAATTTTATTCAAAGATTGCTTTGATAATGGTAGCCATAGTTGTTAGGTACGAAATGTATGATATCGTATGGTCTGATAAAATATGATACTAAATGGTATTTTAAGATTTTACAAGGTACAATATGATATTAGTACGAAAAAAAAACTTAGGTATTTTGGATTAAAGATGATAGAATAAGTATGTAAAAGCCTAAAAAGCAATGCTATTAGAGTATACAAGATGATTACTTGAGAGTAATATGCCAAAACCTCTATGGTATATGCTTCATGTGCAACATGTGTTACAACATTAATGGATGGGATTGGATATATCACACATAAATGATTATACAAACAAGAGAAGTTGATGCTAGAAAAAAAAAAGGCTAGGAGGGTGTGACCAAAGCTATCTTGTTTTTTCGTACGAAATCGTATTAATGTGTACCGTACCGTATCCTATGGATGGTGCAGTACTATATATGGAGACAACTATGATACTACTAATAGTAATAGTGGTTCCATTAATAAAAACATATTTGGCTTGCACGACCTTTTGAAAGTTACGGAGGGTATAAATGGCCAAGAGGTTCTAGTTTTTTTTGATAACGGTTTTACTAAAATTTTATTTTTTCTTGTTTGGTATATGGAGTACGACTCTATAAGGTACATGTTAACCAAATTTATGGTGTTTAATATACGGAGAGCCCTACAGTGGATTGCTAGGATCAGTTGGTATTGGACTTGAATCTTTTGATCCAACAATACCATCAGATTATGGATTTTTGACTTATGAGCCTTGACGGTGTTGATGTCATTCTTGGTATGCCACGGTTCTTTGAAAAATGCATTTTCTTGTATATTGATTATAAAAATCATGTACTTTCTTTTAAGCTTAATGGTCATTTCCATGCGATCGAGGGTTGTTTATCCTTTTGGTCACAATAAATAATGTGAACATGATTTTAATAATGAAGTTTACTTAATACTTTTTTGATTTAACAATAACATCAAATTATGGATTTTCAACTTATGAGCTTCGACGATGTTGAGGCCATTTTTGACATGCCATGATTCTTTGAGGAATAGGTCTCCTTGTATATGGATTATAAAAATCATATACTTTCTTTTAAGCTTGATGGTCGTTTCCATGTGATTAAGGGCTATTTACCTTTCGAGATCGCAAAAAATAATGTATATATGATTTTAACAATGGGTTTTGTTTAATATTTTTTTGATCTAAGTGTTATAACTTATATTTGCTTTGTTGAAAAAATTCAATCATATAATTTTTTATGTAATTTAAATTTTTATAATAATAATAATAATATGAATACAAATGTTAGTGAGTATTTGGATCAAATATTATAGGAGTATACCTAGGATGGATGACCTTATAGATTGACTTTGTGGTGTGTACTATTTCACCACAATGAATCTAAGGTTTGGACATTAGCATATATAGATGTCTTTGGAGGATATCTGATGTCTTGAAAATTGCGTTTCGAACGTGGTATGGATATTATTAATTTTGGTTTTACCTTTTGGATTGATCAATGCTTTCATAACTTTTCAATAGATGATGAATGATCTATCTTGAAAAGTGGATAGTCATTTTCCTTAATGACATTTTAATTTATAGTAAGTCATTAGAGGAATATACGAAACATTTGTGCATTGTCTTACGTATCTTAAGATGAGAGTAGTTGTTTATTAAACTATCCCATTGTGAATTCTTTAAGAGATGTGAAAGCCATAAAGCCTCCTTGCATGTTTCAGTGGCAGCCACATGCTCGGTCTCTGTAGTAGACTGCAACACACTTGTGCAACTTGGATATCCAAGAGATTGCTCTCCCTGTGAACGTGAAGACACATGCTGAAGTAGACTTCTTGCAGCTAGGATGATCAGCATAGTTTGCATCCATGAGCCAACTTGGTAGTGCTAATCCATGGAAACATGGGTAGTAAGGCAATTATGCACATGCAAGCATGGGACAACAAAGATACTTTGGTGGTGGTACCATTTTTCATGCTATGACTGGATAGGCACTGCATATAGGAATGTATGGCACAAATCCCTATGGTATGCAGCAGCCAATGCATGGCTCACAACACCCAATGTATCCGGGTAATGCAAGTGGAATGCCTAATCCCATGTATGGTAGCATAGGCATGATGCTTGGGGCACAAAGCAGGCCATACAGATATGTATCGGCATCCCCAAGGACTGTTGGAGCACAAGGATTTGGTGCTGGTCATGTAGGTGCTTCAAATAGTACTGGTTTTTATGCAAATACAGCCAATGCATTCTTTTTGCAGCAGCCTATTATGATAACTTGACTGCCATAGGTCTGTTGAAGGACTATGACGGTGGCAAAAGCGTGAAGTTTGAGCCTTTCAGTGGTACACAAGATAGGTTGAAAGCACTTGCTTTTATTTAGCAGTTTGATGCAGCCTATTCTGGAGGCAACTTCACAGAGGCATCTAAGATATGCAAGGTAGCCACATTTTTTAAGAGAAATGCATTGCAGTGGTGGTGTACACTTCTTATTCAAGGGAAGCCACCTACCACTTGGATCTAGTTCAAGTAAATGTTTACTTCAAATTGGTTAACAAGTACCTTTGAAGTAGACATTATGACAGCTTGGAATCGGTTGAATTCCAAAGACTACAAGAACTTGGATCAGTATAATAAGAAGTTTTGGGATGCATTATTGGCAGTTACTTCTTATTGCATAGTACCCCTCTATGAGTAGGTGAAGAAGTATATTAGTGGTTTGCCAAAGGGTATTTGGGATTTTTTGCATTAAGTCCACTGTTTCCAACATGTCTCAACTTATAGAAACTGTAACTACAATCGACACATTGCTTCGTGGAAAGGATGCAGGATTCCATGATGATGATGATACCAAGTCACATGTCAAAGAGTCAAAGGCTGAGAAAAATGGTAAATCTGAAAATAAAGTTGAAAATCAGGGCAGATTTGAAAAATAGGGCTAGAAAGAGAAACAAATCGCAGAGAAAGAGTGAAAAAAGTGATGCATTGTCACGTAAATCTTAGTTGTCGGCTGTCAATATGGTTTATCACATTGAGTTGGATGCCATGAAAGAGCAATATGTTGCTGATTGAACTTTGCTAATGTTTATGATCAGCTTTGCTGAAACTGGTCTATCAGTAGTTCCTTCAATTAATACGTGGTCTTTTCTCATACACACAAACACAGAGACCTCACTCCCTCGCTCAACACCAGATTGGCCCCAAAGACCGGTGCCCCTCTCGGTATTTCTTTATCAATTAAAAGATGGAAAGTTACAAAAATGAAACGTTCCAAAATACATAACTTGAGAACCATTGGTTTTCATCTTTTCTGAGTAAATCCCAGCTGCATAAGGATAGTACAATATGACTAGATCAACATTCCTTTTAGGAAAGCATTTTTTGTGACCAAAACTCAATGATTCATGTGCAGAATTGGAGTTTGCAAATCTTTGAATTCACTATTCTTATTGTCTAGCATGTTCAGAACAACATCCCTTTTAAGAAAGCATTTTCTGTGACCAAAACTCAATGATTCATGTGCAGAATGACAGTCTGCAGATCTTTGAATTCCCTGTTCTTACTGTCTAGATCTCTGAATTCATTGTTCTTACTGTCTAGCATGTCCAAAACAACATCCCTTTTACTCTGGCATCGTTCTAGTAGTAAAACAATCCCATGAACAGCACTAAATCACAGTGGAAAAACCCTTCGATGGAATCAACCCATCATGCCAAGCATTTCCTCTGAGAATAGAGAGAGTGTTGATTAGAGGGAGCAAGCTCTACCTCCGTAGATGAGTCAGAGATGGACTCTCCATAGCTGATGAAATTGCAGCAATCTGCCCTCAGCTCCTCAGAACTTCATTCTCTGATTTGCCCCTTATGCCTATTACGTTTTTTTAAAAATGCACACACTCTCTCTTTTGGGAATTTGTGCCACATGGCATACATATAACAAATTCCCCGCTTAAACCTTCTGGTCTAAAATTCTCCATGATCGGTGTAAAATTTGACCTCGGCACAGACTAGAGAATTAATCCTTGTGCAAAAACCAAGATAATGACGCGAACAGATTCTGGGGTCCAAAAATAGTAACTCCCTAAATTTTAGGGATGGTGACCCTTGCATTCCTCAAGTTGTTCTAAGCAACTTTTATCTTTGCAACCACATCAAAAAGTATAATGTGGCTTAGTTATAGGGACTTTTATTCCGTGAGCATTCTCACATGTGTATCTTTTGTCTAGGCGAGGCTCATTGTCCTGCACCATCTCTAGTGGCTAAGCACACAGTCCCAAACCACTGGCATTCTATTCTTCGGTGTCCATTCTATATGGAACTAGTCCTAAGGCTCAGACAAACCATTAGTCAAATTTGTTCCACAATGGTTGCCTTTTCTGGCCATGCAAAGATCCCGGCTTATTCCAAGAGAACTTTGGGGGTAAAAAGAAACAACAACTAAATAAAAGAAAAATAAAATATTTATTTAAGTAAATAAGGAAAGCAATTGCAAAAAGTATCACTAGGTGGTGACATTTGCAATGGCCAAAGGGATGGACACTTTGTGTAAGAGATGGATTTTTGATGATGCATGGACGACTGTGTGTCACAAAGCAGTTAAGGCCTAGAGTTATCACTGAAAGTCATGCTTCTTCGTATGCAGGACATAGAGGTATTGATGCCAGAGTGAAGGTAGTGGAGTATTTTTTTTATTGGTTATCTTTGAGGTATGATATAGAATAGTTTGTTAAGACATGTATCGTATGGTAGAAGGTAAAGCATGATAGGCAAAAGATGTCGGGATGTGTGTAGTCTAAGGGTTTTGTTCACAGCAAGCAGTGGAAGGTTGGATGCTAATGCGAACTTCCAGTGATTCTGCAAACCAAGGATAAGATCTTTGAGATTGATCGTTATGTGGAAAACTTGGATGTAGTCTGTGCAAAGATAAAATATGTACTTTAGAGATCGCAAGAAAAGCAAATTAGGGTTGCTGATCGCCATAGACGTGCTTTGCAGTTTGTAGAGGGTGATTATGTATTGCTGCGTTTTGAAAAGGCAAGGTTGGAAAAAAATGAAAGGAAGAGAAAGATTGTATTCGAAGTTGAGTGTGAGATACTATGGGTCCTTCCAGGCGTTGGAAAAGATCAACGATGTGACATATCGGCTGAAATTACCTCCACATTAGCGGATACATAATGCTTTTTATGTCAGTTTGTTGAGGTCTTTTTATGGTGATGCGCCAAAGGATATGTCTGCTGAAATTCAGCTAGAGGTTAAAGAGCTCAATGAAATATTGATACTAGAGCAGATTTTGACACACAGAGAGCAAGATCAGGGGTAAGGGTTCTAGAAGGTACTTGGTGAAGCTTCAAAATTATTCACCAATGGATGCCAAATGGATGAGGAGGATGACTTGGCAGACCATCCTCAGTTATTGTAGCTTTGCCTTGATGCTTTCCAGTAAGAGTTCAGACTCGATCAGGTTCAGCAGAGCAGAGGTCCAAAGTATTACCTGATGCTTGTGAGGGAGCTGGCACCTTTGCTCCTTAGTAATGGACAACTCTAGAAGTAGTGGATCTCAAATGTATTTGGCATATATTTAGGGTATTGTAGCTGAACAGTATGTTTGCCAGAAGATCACTATTCAGTGTACTAGTCACTATGTTTGGTATGCAGGCCGATATGGTTTTCACTGCAGCTCTGAAACTGTACATTTGCATTTGTTATGCTCGGTGTGTAATCGGTTATGCTTGGTATGGCATTGGTTATGCTTGGTGTAGCATTAGTTAATGATCATCAGGGGCTGATTATCAAATGTTGGTTTTCAGCGTATGATCATTAATATTCAGTGGTATTAAGCTCAATTTTTAATCATCTTGAGAACCGTTTATGGTCACTTTTTGGATTAGTTTTGCATAAGTTTTTGCATTGATTGCTGGTCAATTTCTGCAACGAGTTTGTGATTAGTTTAGGGTCACATTTGCAGCAGTTTGTGATTAGTTCTCAGATCAGCAAGTTATTAGTTTATCATTAGATTATGCTCAATTTTCAATAGTTTATATCTAGTTTCATGGACAACAGCATATGTTATGATGCCATTGATGTTTTAGCCATGGTTTATGCTTGGTTATGCTATGCTTTGGTTTGGTTTTGCTAGATGAGTTGAGCTCATGAGTAATGGACGTCACATGATAATCTGGCAATGTTTTTGAGATTCTTTGTGAGTCTTATGTTATGTTGGCCGGTGATTTTCAGTATATGTTGGGCATATGGAATGGTTGAACAGCAGTATGCAATGTTGTGTTGACTATGATGTTCTATGGAAATTTCAGTGTAGTACTTTGCTTTTGATGCATTTGGCAGTGCAATTGAGGACGATTGCAAGGATTTCAAGGGGGAGGGTTGTCATGAGGATATGTATTTTTGAAACCTCACTTAACATGTGGATTAATTTTTAATCACATGGTTAAGTAAATGTTGCATATGTGAGGTGTAACTGGGATTAGAGTAAATTTATGAGCTTGGGATCTGAGAAAATCATGGGATGTCAAAGGCAAAAGTTGCTATAAGTTATGTCTCACAGTTATTTGGTGGTATTTGTTTCCAGTTGTTGGCCTAGGTCATTCATTTGGCCATAAGTATCAGTTGGTGACACAAAAGAAGTGGTGTTTAATGGTACCTAATGCCAATCTGATGGTCAAAGATAGCGTAGAGACACTTAGGAATGAAAGTTGCCTAGCCAATTTAATTATTGGCTAGTTAGATTATTTTTCAGGGCATCAAAATAATTATTAGATTAATTTTCAGTATTTAAAGATTAAAAATTAATATTTAATTATGGATAAGGTTGGAAAAACCATTTGGAAAGGTTGCCACTTGTAAAAAATGCCCATGCAAGACTGAAAAACGTCTTTAGAGGCTCGAGAGGCATTTTTTGTGTATTCAACCTGCAAGAGGGAGGGAGGGAGGAGATATTGCTGGTCTGATTTGCAGCCATTAGAGGACCTTGTGAGGCAGCCAGGTGCAGGAGAAAACCAATCAACAGCAGGTGACAGTATCTAGAGGTTGTTGAGATAGGGCAACAACAGTAAATGACTGATTTTCTTTAGTTCTTTGCATCTACAAGCTACTGTGGCAAGGTAGTAACTGGGTTTGATCGATTTTCAGTCATTCTTCGCGACAAAACTCTGAATTTTCTCTCCTCAGCATTCTCTCTCTTCTCCTAGCCATTTTACAGTCTTGCTTCGAAGATCTTAGCATTTGGACCCTTGGAGGTTGAGAAATTGCAAATTGCTCTACTATAAACCCTAATTTACAGTAGAAATGAGGGGTTGGCAGCAGCCTTGGGAAGCGTGTTAGAAATTGGAAGCTCTAAGATTTGGATTTTTTAGGGTTGAAGGTGAATTTCAGCTAAATTCAGATGGAGGACTAGCCAGCCATTGAATTTTGGCATTTCCATTGCCTATGAAGTGGGTGAAGGCCAATCAAGTGCCCGAATCAAGGGGCAAAATAGATTGAAGACTTGCTGGTCACTTTGGACAGCAATGAGAGTTTGGATTGCGAAGGGGATCGGGAAAATCCTATTGTAAATCAACTTATTCTTCAATAAAGCTTAAGAAATACCGAAAGGGACGCCAAATTTGGGGCCAATCGGGTGTGCATTGTCCATGATCGGTAAGTAAATTTGTATTTTCAGATTTTCATTACTTGTTTTCTGCTGTAATTAAGTTGTAATCAGGGATTTACCACCCATCCATGGAAGGAAGGCTGGTTTTAGCCATTTACAACAGGTGTTTGCTACTGTCCAGCAGACATTCTTTACTGTCCTATTGGTATATCTTCCTGGAATACAACCCTTTTGACTGAGTCTTTTCAGACTTTTTGTGCATGCAATCTTTCCGAAAGATAATATCGTTGCCACGTACAAATTTTTTTTTCGGGATCCCATAAGCTATATCCTATTTTATCCTCATCACCATATCCTAGAAAAATACATGTGTAGGACTTTGGCTTAAGTTTGTTGCGTTCTTTATTGTGAATGTGCACAAATGCCTCGCAGCTAAATACTCTCAAGTGAGCATATGAAGGTGGCTTGCCTGCCTCCCCTTGCCCACTCTCTCAACAATAAAAAAACCCAAAAGATATATTTGGTGATTGATTAATCAAGTGAACAACTGTTGTAATACCCTTTGTCCAAAATTTCACTTTTAGAGCCCTTGGCAACAATGCAAGAACCCTTACAAGTTTTCCATTTGCTATTCCCAAAGGTGGTATGATAGCCTTTGTCATCTAGTTGCCCTGTGCTTATCAAGCTCTTCTTGAGCTGAGGTACATGCGTCACATTCTACCAAAACAAACATGGAGTCATGCTGAAATTTCAATTTCACACTATCAATACCTGCAATTTGACATGCATAGTTATCCCCCAAGTGGACAACACCATGTGCACCACCATTGTAGTCAGAAAACCACTCACGATGTGGTGTGACATGAGAAGACGCACCTAAATCAAGTATCTAAGTGTGCATGTCATCATCAGGATTTGCAATCAATGCATGTGCATGTAAAGAAGAAGCAAGGAGTACATCACCGTCACTATCATTCTCATGAGTGACTAAAATTACCTCCTGTATCTTGGCATTGCTTTTCTTTGTAGGTTGGTTGTCCTTTTTTTCAGCCTTTTTGTCTTTAGTGTTTTTGCTTTTTCCTTTCTCTTTCTTCAATTGAGAATAGTCCTATTTGTAGTGTCCTTTCTTGCCATTATCATAATTTGCAATCAACGCATGTGCACTAAAAGAAGAAGTAAGGAGTATATCACCGTCACTATCATTCTCATGAGTGACTACAATTACCTCCTCTATCTTTGCACTACTTTTCTTTGCAGGTTGGTTGTCCTTTTTCTCAGCCTTGTTGTCTTTAGTATTTTTGCTTTTGCCTTTCTCTTTCTTCAGTTGAAAAGAGTCATGTTTGTAGTGTCCTTTCTTGCCACAATGATGACACTTTGCATTTTTTCCGCAAGACTTGCTGCATGCTCTATTTTTAGAACTGCCCTTTTGTTGAAATCTGCCCCTAGTGTGCAATGCATTAGAAGACTTGTTTGCTGAATTATTTTACATGTTGAGTTGTTTGCTTAGCATTTGAGTTACTCAAAGTTGTGCTGAAAGTATCCCAACTGTCAAGCAAAGTGCATAGCAAAAAAGTAGCCTTGAACTTATCATCAATGTGGAAATCCAAAGCAATCACCCGATTGAAAATTGAGTTGAACTCATTCAAATGTATAGACATGGCTGTACCTTCCTTTATGTGAAGGTCCATCAACTTTTTCAGCCAATAGACCTTGCTGGCTACACTTTTCTGAGCATACAATTCCCGAAGTCTTTGCCACATTTCATATGCAGAATTCAACTTCTCAATGTTAAAGAGCAAGTTAGTTGATACTGAGTGCTCTATGATAGAGCATACAAGCTCATTCTATTCATCCCACTCTTCTTGTTCCATACTTGTTAGTCTTATTCCCTTCGCTTTGATGGGATTCACTTATTTCTTCTGCACCAAGACATTGTAGCAGTGTTTTTGCCATATTGCAAAATTGTGTGCACCCTCAAGCTTCTTGATGTGCAAAAGGCTGCTGCTGTCACTGTTTCCAGCCATGATTTGCAGTACTAAATTCACTCAAATGTCAACAAATGCAAGCCCAAATGTCACACAAATGACCACAGTACGTTGCAAGTTCCAGCCAGCAGTGAAAATTAAGAAATTGCAGAAATTTCAGATCTGGAAATTAATTTCCAGAATTAGAGAATGTTTGCTACTGCACTCCACAATCAATTACAGCCAGATTTTCAAGCCAATGCACCAATTGCATGTAAAATCTCCAAAATTCTGTTGCAATTTTTGTTCCAAATGCATTCTTGGGCACAAATTTGATGATTGCGGTCAAAAGCCCCAAATTTTTAGAGGCAAATCCACGTGAATTGCATCAATACATGTACCCAAGTGCATATACTAGGCAATTCTTACACAATTTGATGAAATTCTACAAAAGCCCTAATTTTCTCGGGTTCGATGTGCACAAATTTTGGTGAAATTGACAAAATTTCACTAAAATGGGAAAAGCCCTAAATTTCTTGGGCAAATGTGCACCAAATTTGCAAATTTTGAATCAAATTGTCCTGTTTTGCATCAAAATCCCCAAATCTAGAAAAAGCCCCGATTTTTCGGCTCAAAATTTCACATTGTGGTTATGCATGCAAACGTGTGTCAGTGGGCCAAAGATTTAATTCAGAAAACCTTTGAAATTTTGAAAAATAATGAGAAATCTGGCTCGTTATTTTGATTAGATTGCCTCTTGCAATCTGAATAGTCTGATGGATGGATGTAGTTTGACGAACTGTTAGATGCATCCTAATAGATTGACGCAGTCTAACGGATTGACATAGTTTGACAAACTGTCTGATGCAGCCTGGCGGACTGACATAGTTTGACAGGTAGTGTGACGCAGCTTGACAGACTGTCTTGATGCAGCTTTGATGAATGTCTTGACACAACTCTAGTAATCTAAGCAGCTTGACGGACTATCTTGATGCAGCTTTGACGACTATCTTGACACAACTCTAGCAACCTAACGCAATGCTGTTGTTTGCATATATATATATATATATATATATATATATATATATATATATATATAGAGAGAGAGAGAGAGAGAGAGAGAGAGAGAGAGAGAGAGAGAGAGAGAGAGAGAGAGAGAGAGATGCGATGTGATTACAATCTCAAAAAGTACCACTTTAGGTTTTTGATTTCACACACACACACACACACACACACACACACACACACACACACAGTACATGTGTAAGGTGTGAAGAAAAACCAGGGTTTGCACTGAGGAAACACAGTGTATGACCATGACAGAAACACAAAGAGATAGACACAAACACAGACACAGAAAGCAAAACTCCAACCCTAAACTCAAAACTCAAACCTTAAACACAAAACTCAAAACTCAAACATAGAAACTCAAACACAAACAGAAGAAGGGAGAGAAGAACACAACTTTGAAGTGAATGAATACTGCAAATGAATGTAAGAGTGTACAGATACTCAAGGGCAGAGCAGTGTCTCGGAGAGTGACATCCACTGGAGATGGATCCGAAGTCTGTGACCACCAGTCAGAGTGTAGGTTGAAAGGATGCAAATGTAGGTCTCAGGAGGACTAGGAGCACCAAACGCAAGCTGTACAGATGACGAAGAGGGTGGGCAGGTGTTGCTTGGTGTGGAGAAGTTGTTGCCTAATAGAGGAAGTTGTCGCCTGATGATGGAGATGGGCTGCCAGCTGTCGCCTACACACTAGAGAAGTAAACATAGCAGCATCAGGTGTGGCAGCAGTGTCTAGGGCTGGACAGCCACGTGTGTGTGGACTGATGGCTGAAATTTGCATTCAAGGTGTGAAACCTGCAGAGACGGGAATAAGGCTGAATGGGGGCAGCTTGTCTATTTATAGATGTTGAAGGGTGCCTCAAAGAATTAGGGTTTTTGGGGGACCACTGAAACTCTCTCAGACTGCTCCCCTTTTTAGGGTTTTGCATTATTTAAGTGCGTTTTGGGGTTGTTTTAAGAATGCTAATTAGTTGAAAAGTGTGTTTTAGCTCAACATAAGGGTGCGTGCACACCCAAACACCGTAAAAGGCACGGTGACCCTTTATTCACAACAATTGCTGCATCCGCTTGTGCCTTACGTTGGGGATGCCAACAAGTAAACAAAGTATTTTGTTCACCTCAGGAGGCTGGTTGAGAAGATGTTGCAGTTCCATGTACATGAGGTTTAGAGGTTGTGCTAGTGGCTTGCCTTGATGTTGGAATAGCAAAGGGGTTTCAAGGAGTCCTTGTTTCTTGAAACATTTTGTGCTCTTTGTCCTTTCGAACATACTCCTCCATAGGGAGCTTGGCACAAGACTTAATCCCAGTTCCACTAAGACCAAGTTGATGGGCTTTCACCCTTGCTACCAATCCACCTTATTCAATGCCATAGTCATGTCGCATCCACCACCTAGCTCCACCTTTCTTACTATTGTACTTGCGTAAGATCTTCACTTGATCCCACCAATATTCGGCTTGGGTTGTCTCCTCTGTGCTAGTCTCATTGAGAAAGGCTTCAGCAGCTTCGGGATTCATATTTTGAGAGGAAGAGAAAGCTTTGGGCTGAGAGAGAGAGAGAGAGAGAGAGAGAGAGAGAGAGAGAGAGAGAGAGAGTGTGTGTGTGTGTGTGGAAGCTAAGTTGGATACTCTAGCCTTGAATGGCATGGGGCGAAGCTGAAGTGCATATTTATAACGTTTCTAGACCTGATTGTTACCCCTCCATTATTTTTGAAACTTTATGACAGATTTGATTATTGACTCTGTGGTATGATAATTACTTTATTTCTATGATTGAAATATATTAGACAGAGAGAAAGAGAGATCTGCAGGCGGACTGTTGTAGAGAGAGAGAGAGAGAGAGAGAGAGAGAGAGAGAGAGAGAGAGAGAGTTGCTAGTGGTAGTTCTACGTCTGTTTTAAGCTCTTAGTTCATAGTTGAAGTTTAGCAGTCCTAGCTCTGTTTTCACTGTTCAGCTCATAATTGGAATTTGTTGGGAAGTGGATTGTCGGTCTATTGTGTGGTAGAGAGAGAGAGGCTCATAAATAGTAAGTGGATTGTCAGTCTATGGTGTGGTAGAGAGAGAGAGGCTCATAACTGAAGTTCTTTAGGGAGTGGCTGTATTGAGAGAGAGAGAGAGAGAGAGAGAGGATCTGGATTCTGTTACAAAGCTTGGGCTCTGGACTCTGGAGCATGACAACTATCACTACGGAATCCGGATTTGTGAAAGAAACGAACTAATCGCAATACCTTCGAATACATCTGGAGCTGGGTCATGCCACGCAGCCCCGTTTAAAACAAAACATAAAAATGTTGACTATTAAACGTTTTAACTTTATTATTAATAACTTTCAAGATTAAATGCCAAACATTAAAACGTTTACTATAAAAAACGTTTGGAAATTGGACGTCACAATTAAAACAAAACATAGTTAAAAATGAAACTTTAAATTAAAACATTTATTATTAAAAACGTTTGGACAACATGATCAAAACAAACAAAAGCGAGACATTAAAAGAAATCACTTGGACATTAAAAATCGAGACATTAAAAGAAATGTTTAAACATTTATTAAAATCAAGACATTAAAAAGAAAATGTTTGGACGAAACATTTGTGACAAGATGTAAATAACAATCACTATCGTATTTTGAAAAACAAGCTGATTAACCAAAAACGTTTCGGCTATGTGGGGAACGTGCAGTCCGAAACGTTTCGCAAGGTGAAACGCCATGTGGCAGCCAACGTTTCAGCTGGGGAAATGCATTTCGGGCTCAACTCTCTGCGTTTCAGCGTTTTGGCTCCTCCCAAGGGGCATTTTGGGGCGTTTCCTGCTTCTATTGTTCTGATGCAAATTGCAGCAAAATGCCAGAGGATGACTGATTACAATGCCATCATGATACATAGTTTTTCTCATAAGTGTACCCTGGATAATTGGATGAGCTAGCACCATGCACAAGTACAAGTTTCTGTTGTCTGCACATACAAGTTTCTGTTGATTTGGATGTCATAATAACTGGTACAAAGGCTTTGATCATTGGTTTTCTCAAATTGTCAGTTTTCGTTGCTTCGAGATGATTTGTGGTGAACAATTTCTAACCCTTTGCTGATGGATATTGAGTATATGTTCTGGATCTTGGTGTTTTCTTTGAACTCCTATCAAGTGTTGTCAGTAAGTAGTCACTTTCAGTTGTGCATATGATTTTCTTCGATCTGTTGAGATAACATGCTGTAGCCCTCTCCAGGTCATAAGCAAGGAAGAAAGAAGAACAGTGGCTTACCATGAAGCAGGTCATGCTGTTGTAGGATGGTTTTTGGAGCATGCAGAACCTTTACTAAAAGTCACTATAGTTCCACGTGGTACTGCGGCTTTGGGTTTTGCCCAGTACGTCCCAAATGAAAACCTTCTAATGACCAAGGAGCAATTGCTAGATATGACTTGCATGACATTAGGAGGGCGAGCTTCTGAAGAGGTACATCGTCTTCTAACATTTGAGGCAAAATTCAGTTTAATTTGGACTTATGATGCTAAACTTGCTGGAGTTTTAATTTATGGCATCATGGATATAGATTTTCATTAATGCATTTCTACGAAAAAGTCAAAAAGTGTCTGAGATATTCATAATTGCTGGAGTTTACAAATAGACGACAAGATCTTAAAAGTCCTTGTTTGTTGTTCACTCAGAATCTGGCTCAAGCTCTGTCCAAAGGTTTACAGACACATTAGTATTTCAGGGAGGGCTGTATGAAGTTTGCAGGCTTTTGGTACTATACATATATCTGCAATGTAGAAACATAATCAAGAAAATCAGGAGTCTTCTGACCTTTGTTTGTTTCCCATAATTTGTCCCAAGGTTTACAAATGTACAAAGTGTGCACTTTATGGGCTTTTGGTACTAATGATTCTAATACAAACGTATATATTATTTGATGGACGAGCTGTTTCCAATTTGTTAAGGTTAAAGGTCTACCTACTTTGATATTTTGTTTGTGGCTTATGTGTTAAATGGTTTGCAAACATGATAGCCTATCCTGAGATCTTAGTAATTGCAGGTCTTACTGGGAAAGATATCAACAGGTGCTCAGAATGATCTCGAGAAAGTGACAAAAATGACTTATCAACAGGTGGCAGTGTTTGGTTTCAGTGAGAAGGTGGGACTCCTATCCTTCCCTCAAAAGGAGGATTCATTCGAAATGACAAAACCTTACAGTGATGGAACAGCAGAAATAATTGACAAGGAGGTGCGAGAATGGGTCTCAATAGCATATAAGCGCACTCTAGGGCTTATTCGTGAGCATAAAGATGGTGTGGAACTACTTGCACAGGAGCTTCTAAAGAAAGAAGTCCTTCACCAAGATGATTTGACGAGGATTCTTGGTGAAAGACCATTCAAGGCTGCAGAGATAAGTAATTATGATAGGTTCAAAATGGGCTTCCAGGAGGAAGTATCAGAGGCTGAAGTCCAGCATGAAGATAACAAACAAGAGGATGGGGATAGCTCTCAACAACCATCTTTGGAAGGTACTCCAGCAATTTCGTGACGATGATGATGAAAAAGAGCATTTTTTTGTATCATTCCTCTGTGGAGTGCTGTTCTTGATATGAGTCAAAGAGATTCGAATTTGCCCATTGCTTTGCTCAAGCCTACCACAAGGTAAAGCCATCGATTTCTGTGCAAGTTCATCTGATTTGTCAAGGGTGATCTTCACAGCCTTGTGCATGATGTCCGCTTTTATTTAAAATTATGACATTGCACAAAAAGGAAAGACTGCAGGGTATCCTTGCTGTAAACATGAAAATCAAGGAGATATATCCTGTATATGGGGAGGTGACACACCTCCATTTTGGACTACTCAAAAATGTCATCTGTACTTGTAAAGAAAAACTACAGCTGACCTCTTGTAAGTAAAAGTTCTTGGTTTGTCATTGGAGATTCCATTTTTTTCCAGAGATTGATGTGGAAAGGTCAAAAGTACTAGTTGCTAATGGTATCTCAATGGACATTCCATGGTGATCTATACAGGACAGACGAACTAGTAGGTTATCTCAAGGAAGAAGAGGAACAAGGGTTCTTAACCTTTAATTTCCTCTTGTGTGATTATATCAGCTTCATGCCAATAAATTGAATGCCCTCCAAAAGCGAAATGCACCCCTAGTGATGATTTTGTACAAAAGATATATCATTTTAAGCTACTTTAAGCTATGACACAAATTTAAATAATGCATCCTTGAGTGTTGCGCTATTGGCCCTCTTAAAGCGAGTCTATCGTGAATTCTTACATTGTAGCTAGGTCTAGTTGAAAAAAAGTATTCAAATGCCCAATTTTTTATTCGAACCCAATGCTATGGTTTATATCTTTAAAATTCTTAAAAGATATCCAAGGGGGAGGGGGAGGTTATTGTTTTGGCCCCTTTACCTTGCTATGATTGCTTAATGCTGGGTAGCAAACATCCAAGTGCTCTCAAAAAAGCAGCCGTGCATTTATTATGTGAATAGGTGAGAAAGATTGTACTTTTAAGGTTGGTTAGAAAAACTAACAAGTTTTGATTCTGCATATGCATATATGCATTTATGACATAGGTATGAAAATGCTGATTGGTTTGTTTGAACACGTCCAGTTTTGAGCAATTTTTTTAAATTGATGCGAGATGTTTGGGTACTTTTCCTCCTCTTTTGTGTGGGTGTTTTTTTTTTCTTTTGGCTTTTTTTGGGGAGGGGGATTTTGTTTAAGGGAAAAATGGAAGAATGTGATGATGAAATTCCTTTTGAAAATTGAGAAACGGGGCTAGAGGTTACAGTAATCATGACCTTGCGTTGTTTCTTTAGTTGTGCTATACTTATACTCCATTAACATTCTTCCCTTACCCAATATCCTAACACTAGTTTTTGAGTTGGTTCATAGTCTTGAACGAAGTTCAAACATGGGGTCAAGTAAATGGGCTTGCTACATGTTTTAATGTAGAGTTGTAGACCACATTATTCCACTACTTTTTTGGACTTGTTAATTTTGCTAACTAGCTTCTTAAAGTTTTTCAAGATCCAAAAATGCCCCAAATGGTATGTTGTAAGGCATACTCCCTACATTGTTCAATGGTGAACACAATCTTGTGTTTGTTTCTAGGATCATTGATTCTGAAAGGTAAGTGAGCGTCATTGATCATTGTTAGAGTCGGAAGTCTTGCCATTTGCACATTTATTTAACAAATTCTAGTGAGAATTATATGAAAACAAGAAAATAATGCATCTAGAAGAGTAACTTTATTATGATCCCTATTTATATTACGTTTACACAATGCCACTAAGTTAATATAGTTTCAATTTTTGGTGTCAAATTTGTCAAATTTTGATTTATTCTATAGTTATTCCCCCTCCCTTCTTAGTAGCATTCAACACCTTCCTAGCTAAGATTAGTTGCATTGAGTTTTCACTTGTGTGTATCTATAATAATGAAAAAGTGTTATTGTGTATACAAAGTGGGTGTTTTATATAAAACTGGATGGTATTGGGGCATCTTTGGAACCCATTTGGCATGAATATGTTGTGGTATTGTGGATTTTATGTCAACAAAGTTCACTTCAAAATGCGATCAACTTCTAGTTATTGACCTTGCTAAATCTCTTCTATACACTAGTGAGAAGTTTTGGGGGTGGTCATGTAGCACACTATTAGAGGACTCCTATAGATTTTAGAGGAGGTAGCTTGCACATGATATTGAAGGAGCTTAAAATTTAATGAATAAAAGGAACTAATTAAGATAACAACACATGTAACAATCAAACCCTTGACAATTGCTTACCACTAACTGCTTGGTACACACACCATGACCAATATTCATTCCTCTAGATGTTTGGCAACCCCATCAAGTTGGGTAGTATATGATTGTTTTTGGTCATGTAATTGGTCGCACATGGGAGTTTATACATGTCGAAACTTTTCGGTTTAGTATGAACTATGGAGAGTCCACTAGGTAGAAAGACTAAAGATAGTTGATATATACTTCTTGTATGCTTCATAAGAGAAAGGGTTACTTAACATTGGCAAACACCTGTCTTACCACATAGGGTCCAAACCATCTTTTGGAAACTTTATGCATGGCACTATGCTAGTTATCTAAACTGCTATCATAAACCAATACCCAATCCCCATCTTTTATGGTTCTTGGTCTTAGTCAATGTCTTTTGTCAAACCGTTTCTTGTTCTGTATCCTTGTTGCCCTTAACTTTGCAGTTGCTGCCTCTATGTCTTCTAACTTTCTTTCCAACTGCCTAATGCGTAAGGCCAACAACTCCTCTCGATTCAACTCCTCCTCCCAAGGTAACACACTCCATGTGACTGTCATCTCTTCTATCGGCATGATAGGTTTTTGACCATACATCAATTCTGCAGCCATATATCCTGTAACAGCACTATGAGTTGTTCTGTCAGTCCACAAAGCATAAGGGAGAAATCGTGGCCACTCTTTTACCTTCTCTCCACATGCTTTTGCCAATGCCTTCACAATAGGTAGATGACCTCTTTCACTTTTGCCATTTCCTTCAGGGTTATAGGCTGATGCTAAAGCAAGCTTTATCCCCAATTGTGCAAAGAAATCATGAGCCTCATCTGCATCTAGCTCACCCCTATTTGTAGTAATTTTTCCCACACAGCCATATCAACAAAAGATCTCTTCTAAGAGAAAAGTACATATGGCATTTGTCTTCTTAGTACGTAGAGCTCTCCCTTTCACTTGATTAGTCAAGTCTTCATGAGCAAGCACAAGATACCTCATTTGCCAAAGACCTGTAGGCATTGTGACCAAATCCACCACCCACTTAAAATGAAGAGACAATGGATATGTGGGTTGCAATCCATCCCGATGTCTCATAGTTGAATACATTTGACATGTCATACATGTTTCCACAAAGTGAGTAACATCCTTATACATACCTTGCCACCAATATCTTTCTTTGATCTTTGTAAAAGTATCCCAAAGACCTCTATGACCAGTCCATAAGCTTTCATGAAATTCTTGCATGACAGTTACTTGTGAACCTCTATCACCCAAAACTCGCAATGGCATACCCTGTTTCTTTTTAGCATGTTTCCATAAGTATCCATCTTTTAAGAAAAATCCATAGGCTTTCCTCTTGATCTTCTTAAACTCCTCATCTGACCATTCATCTCTCTTTGTTGATGTACTGAGATATTGACAAATTCTCAGCCACTCTCTTGCATATTTGTCTTCTAGAAACACTTCTACACAAGATGCAAAACATCTGAAGTGTCTTCTCTTTGTTGTCCAAGCTTCTGTTAATGTCGTAGCAACACCTTGCATTGCTAAATTCTCTCTTGCAATATCATTTTCAGCCATAAGAAAGTCATATTCTTCCCCCTCATCCATCATCCCATCTTCATTCTCATAGCGTGCTCGAGATAACATGTTTGCCACTGGGTTATCTCTTCCTGCAATATGTTGAAATTCAGGGTTCAAAGATTTGATATATGCAATCCATCGGAGCATAGCAATGTCTGGGGTAGCACAACTAGTAATCATACCCAATACCGGCAAATAATCAGTCTCAATGACTACATGAGCACCCATAAAATACTCCTTATCACATTTAAGGGTTGTCACAATTCCCCATAATTCTCTTTTTACATGTAGATATCTTCTCAACCATTCAGTCAATACTTTTGTACAAAAGCGTATTGTATATCTTTGCCCTTCCTCATCATCTTGCCCAATTGCCCATCCAATCCTGATTGGGCTTGTATCAACAGTAATAATGATAGGCTTTCCATGTGAATAGTCAACCTTTCTCAACATAGGAGCAGATTTTAAGAGTTGCTTCAATTTCTTCATTACTTTCTGATGCTTCCTTTCCCAATGAAATTTCTAACCTTTCCTTAGAAGCTGATAAAGAGCATCGGCTACATGTGCAAAGTGAGGAATCCATATCAAATAGAACACACATGCACCCAATAATCTACGCACCTCTAATACATTCGTGCATACATCTCGCATTCTATCAATCCCATCTATTTTTGCTGGTGATGGCCTTCGCCCATAAGGTCCACACATATGCCCAACAATCAAAACCTCTTCAACTCCAAATACAGACTTTTGTCCAAAAAGAGTTAAATGCACCTCTTCTAGATGTGTCAAAATCCTCTCACAATCCACAATATGGTCTGCATCCATGAGCATCCATCTCTTCATTCTTTTCATCCACTGCACACCCTTTGATTGGAACATCATCCAAGAAGGGCATAGTCAATTGTGGTATAAAATCCATGAGTACCCTATTTATAGCATTTGTCATGTGTGTCACTAAGTTTGTTGCACCTTGTGGGAGAGTACACATCCGTACTAACCCCAAAGGAGTCTTCATGGTTGTCATATCCTTGCTTTCAATTGCAAGTTGAAACTGATCATAACCGAGTAAAGATCACCCAAAGAATAGATCACTCTGCCTGCAAAAGCCTCTGCAAATTCATCAACCATAGGACTTGCACCCATATTTCTTATGGTCACTTTATTGACCGGTTGCATGTCTTGAATAAATCTCAAAGCCCCATTCTTTTTGGGTATAGTAAACTAACGATTTGAGTACGGGGCTGAAGAAGGCTCCAAGATCTTCATGCAAATCTTTTCATTTAGCAAATCCATCAGCTTTGGCAAGTAAGCTATAGGCACTGGAATAGGCCTCAAGTTCCATGGTACATGTGGCACAGTAAATATGACCATAGGAGTGACAACATTTGGATCCACACAACCTATTTCACTTGGCTGAAATGCAAATGCCTTCCCATGTCTAGCCAACATCTGCATAAAACAGTATCTCTTAGTAGGCAAAAGAAACCCTTCTGCATCAACTTTCAATTCCTGTAATGTTTCAGATGTAAACTGATGACCTATATCTTTAGGATCTTGTAAGCTTGGTTGCATTGACACTTTTTCATACATACCCTCACTCTCTGGTGGAAGTGGCAAAGCAATTGGTTTCACCTTTTTGTCAACTGTCTTATACTTTGTCTCCACAAGTGCTTCAGCCCATTGTAATCCTTTTTGCTGAGCAAACAATGCTATAACATCATACATATCGAAAGAACATACTAACAACACTCTGTTTTCAGCCTCATTTTTTACATGTATAGTTGTTGAAATTTCAGCCATAGTGTCAATAATATTCAACCCATAAAAGATGCATGAAATGCCATCATTTTCAGCTAACAACCCCAATGCTCTCAATTTCTTAATAGCCCATTTCATAGATATGCATTCAACCCTACACATAGCTTCCATAGGCTTAAACCAACATGAACTGTTTGCTGTAAACTGAGAATTACCAATAGTAAATACATGCTTCATTTCATCAAGAGGCGAGTACACCCACCGAACAACACCATTGTAGCCCCGCATTACAACAATGCTTAATGAAAATCGAGGTCTTTGAATTCCCTTGCATTTGGAACCAAAGGAGACTCTCGAAGTGTATCACGATTTCTAGGACGATTAACAAAAACAATAAGAAATTGGACTGCTTTTCTCCCATCCTTGCTTTTGATTCTTGCATAAACAGAACCATCATCACAAGCATCTTTGTTTTCATACGCACACATGTAATATAGGGCTGTCCCAAAATCACTGCATATGAGGAATTATCTTGCACAAAGAAGTGTTGCTCTTCCTATACATCACCAATCGTCACTTTTACATTAGGACATGCAGCATAGAGCTCCCCTGATGAATTATTTGTAGCCCTCATTCGCCAACCATGATCAATGTCTACAGGCCATGCACCATTTTTATACAATCCCCGCTCAATGACATTTATCTCAGACCCATGGTCAAGTAAAGCAACACAAGGAGTCCTAGTTCACAATCCTAGTCAAGATGATGACTTAGTCATGGTGAGAGAGTCACTACAATAGTTGTTGTGAAGGATGGGTACTCAGAACTAGGGTGAGGTTAGTGGTGAGACTGTGGTGTGAGGTCAAGTTGTTCAATGTGGTTACACCCAAGACTTACTCTAGATGATGTAGCAATTATTGGATGTTTTCAAGTAGTCATTAGTCATCACCCAAGCACTTAATAGTCATTTTTCAAGCAGTTACCACTAAGTGTAGTTATACAACTGTAGCCTTGTACTCATGGTTGAGATCCTCAATCATCCATCATGTGATGATGTGGCATTAGAGAGTCATGTGATGGTGGCTCTAGACAGTGTAGAAAGCACATAGTCATGGCCATATGAATGTGGCCAAGAAATCATTAATCATCATTTAGTAGTCATAATCATTTAATCACCAGTCAATCATCATTCTCTTATAGTGAATTCATTATGATATTTTGGGTTTTTGAGATAAAAATTAGGGCTTCTAGGTCATCTCCTCACTCTTGTTTGGCTTTTTGTAGTAGGTGTGTCTCTTATCTTCCCTCTCTTGTTGGCTATGGCTATATTTAAGTCATATATGGTTTGAAGGGATGATTAATAACTTAGAGATGTGGCTCTATGCTTCAGTTGGAGAGAACATGATGTGATCAAGATATGGAGAGAAGATGTAGAGAAGATAGAAGACTTGTTAACATCAAGATTTCTTCTTGATTTCTTGGCAAGTCAATTATAAAGAGGTGATGCAGGACATACATTGGCACTCTAATGCCCTATATGGTGGATTTCCTTTGGATGCAAATCTGTTGTTCTTCCTCTCTTCTCCTCCTCTAGGGGGGTGAATCCTTCTCCCTTCTAGCTCTTCTTCTCCTCTTGCACTTGTTTTCTAAATCCCTATCTCCTCTACTGCCTCTTTTCCACAAATTTGACAACACATCTAGGGTTTGATAGGTATATTGCCACTCTTAGAGTCTTTTTGTAGTTGACTCTCTAGGTGATACACATGAGTCATAGTGAGGTTGTGGAAACAAGCATGGTCAACAAGCTTTAGCCAATCATGGTCAAGTTTGGGACAATCATGACCTAATTTTTAGCAATCATGGTCACCTTCTACGCAAGTGTAGTCATTGTTGGAAGGTGAAAAGGAAAAAGTGCCTACTAGTAATGATGTTGGGCACTCAAGAAAGCAATTGTGTTCATAAAATAGTAGACATGATGTGCTTTTGACCAATTATAATCAGCCAAACATTGTGCTCACGAGTAGAAAAGCAATCATGATTTGCTAAAAAACAAATAAGGTTGGTTAGCCTTTAAGAAGTATGAGTTAACCTAAAGATAATTATGATAATCATTTAGCTACCAAAAACCTAAAAATCAAGGTGAAACACCAAAATGAAGGCCAGTGTATCATCATTCCATCCCTCTCAAGCACACCAATACCTCTTAGCCATCTACAATGTACGAATATGAGCACCTTTATTGATTTGATTCTATTTAGTCTTGACCATAGAATAAAAATGATAGGCCTAATGGAAAGATCAAGAATGGGGCATTGATGACGAACTCTTATTACTTTAAGAATTTAGATCACCAATGGTGCAAACTACCTCACACATATTCACTCGTACTATTGCTCCAAACCATCTATACTCTATTGTCTCACTCCCTATGAAAGCATGAAAGTAAAGAAGTCCATGAGTGTATAGTAGACTCACCTATTTACCTCTCTTCTGAGTTGTAGGAAAAGTGGTAGACTCAAGCTATCCAGACACAAGAATAAGCTTGTTGGGAAATTGAAAGTTGAAATCCTATTGGGATTGTCCATTTTAGGCACTCAAGAGTGATGACTTACTATGACCATAATTGGTGATATAGAAATATGTGGCTTTGAGTTTTACTATATGCTAAAGAATGTGAGAACCCTTGACTACACATTCTAGGCACTCAAGAGTGATGACTTACTATGACCATAATTGGGGATATAGAAATATGTGGCTTTGAGTTTTACTATATGCTAAATAATGTGAGAACCCTTGACTACACATTTTAGTAGTTTAATAAAGGGGTTATCCAACTTCTTTGAAAGTTTTTGAGAAGACAAGTTTGCAAAGTTTGGACACCTCTTATAGTGCTACATGTTTCATGTTCAATGCACCATGAGAAATAAGGGTTGCATTACATGAGATTATATGCACTAGGCATTACAGATTTATACATAGTCAAAAGATCCATGTGGCCATATCTTCAATTAGCTTTGGCACTAGACTGCTTCCTGCTCTAGGACACCAAATTTGTTCTATTCAACCTTGACTTAACAATGCCTATGATGGACTTGCATGGGATTTTATCTCCTTGCATGATCTTCTTCAGGACGAACAAAGATTGATAGATGACTCTAACTCTAAGCCTTGCATTACTACTCTCCCCAAATAATAAGTATGTGGTTACTTGTGTATGAGTTTTGAAGGACTATTTAGCCTTTTTTGATAAACATAATAGAGGTTATCAATGCACTATTATCATCGTCAAGCTTTGTCTATGGTTTATATAAGTATGTGTTTTGAAAAACCCTAGAAGTTTCTAGAGGTAGCATTATCATAACTAGGCCAAAAAAGAACCTCGACACATCTTTCAAGGTGCCTTGCTTGGATCATACCTACTTTAGCACAAGGACTTGAGAGGTGCACCTAGAAATTGAAAATTGAAATATTATTAAGATCATCCATTTTAGGCTCTTTGGAGTGATGTTTCGCTATGTCCATTTCTTGGATATGTAAACATGTGTGGGTTTGTATTGAATAAAGTAATAACCCTTGATTACACATCCTAGTAGGTTAACAAAAGGGTTATCTGGCTTCTCCCAAAGTTTCTAAGAAGACAAGTTTGTAAAGATTGTATGCGTCTTACAATGCTACATGTTTCATATTGATTTTTGGCAAAAGCTTGCATACCATGAGAACTAAAGGTCACATCATGAGGTTATCAACTATAGGAAATATAGCTTTATACAAAGTTGAAAGATCCATGCAGTCAATATTGAGAGTTGACTTTGGCATTGGTTGGACAGCTTCCGCCTCTAAGATGCCAAATTTATTATGATCGGCCTCCTTGACATAGAGGGTGCCTATGATGCACTTGTATGGGATTTGTTCTCTCGAAAACTTAAATAAAATGGGATTAAAAAAAAAAAGTGTTGGTGTCATTTTTGTGAAGGCTCTATTCTCTTATGCTTTTGCAGCTTAAGCTTGTTGAAATGGTCATGGTGGTTTTGAGGTACGAGGACAGTGGTAGGGATATCCTTAATTTTGATATTTCATATGGATGACTCAACTAAATATTCCCCTCTTGATTGGTTGTTGTGTAAAATCTTGCCATGTTGAATTACTCCCCTTCTAATTGGCTATTGTGTAAAATATTGTCTTGAGAGACTTAGAGTGGTTGATTCAAAGAGGTGTAATTGAGGGGTTGTCTCTTTCACATGGCCTTATGTTAGGGATCAAGGGTATGCTTGATGACATTGCCAATGTATTTCAAGAGGATCAACAAGAATAAGAAATACATTCAAAAAAGATGCTAATGCCAATGCGATAACATATTGTTGGGATCAAATGTATGTTAATGACAATGTCAATGTCATTCAAGGGGATCTCTAGAGTATAAGAAATACATTTGAACAATACATTGGGGCTTAAAGAACAAGTTTGTGTTAGTGTGTAGTGGAGAGTTGGCATGCTATTTCTAAGAAGACCTCAAAGTACTAAGTCTTTAATTAAAAAAAGGAAGGCCTTTTTGAAGATTTTGCTTTAGGAAGAAAAAGAAAGTTTAGACACGAAAAGTGAACTTAAGCTAAAGTGCGAGTCTAAGAAAAGTAAACTTAAGCTAAAGTGCAAGTTTAAAAGCCAATGATAAAGTATAAGACAAGTTCATCTTGTAAAGAATATGGTATTGCCCTTGTATTGATCAAGTTATATAAGTTCTAATTAAGTACATACATTAGATTGTACATGTTAAAATATCATTGCATTATCTAGTTTTTTGAACTATGAACATTGGATAATTGTAACAGTTCATTATGGTTAAATAGGTATATAAATTTTAGTTGATGCATAATCAACATAATACTAAATTACAAAAAATTAAGCCTAGCTTTTGTTAATTCTACTCATGTAGTGTTATTGAAAAATACGACTTTTCTTTATATTGGCTAACAATGATGTTTCGGTTCTATAAAAATATGCATTGTCAAGAAGATCCATTAGTCTACCTATCGTCATTGGTTGATCAATGAAATCATCTCCATATGTAGTAGTTTGTAACTAGTTATTACCATATAAGGTCACTAAACGAATTGATCATGACATCATTACCATTGCCAGTGTCATTAATGATTATCAACTTGATAGATCCTTGATATTTATTAGATGCACTTTCAATAATGAGCATGTGTTTTGGTAGTTCATCTCATTTTGTATGTTTTCAATTACTAAAGCATAGTCATATGAGTGCATCAAGAAGGGACAATTGTGCCTCAAAAATTTTCTAGATATATTTAATATCAAATTGCATATAAATAATGTGTATAGTCACACACAACTTCTTTTGAGCTAGTAAAATTTTTAGGTGTATGTAGGCGGAGACTCATAGTACCCACTTTTGAGAAAGAAAATAAAAAGGAAAGAAAGAAAATATGTAATAAACATTCTAAAATCAATTTAGAAAGTTCATGTCAGCTTGACATTTGTTCACAGATTTCAAACAATGCACATGAAAACTATGGTCCTTCTCTAGAGAGCAGGACCAAAAAGTGAACTTCAGCTAAAGTGCAAGTCTAAAAGTTGGTGACAAGTTTTTGTTGGGTCATTAAGAGTGTATACCTTGCGCAACTCTAAACATGGGCCACTTAAGTATATATGTAACTTCTTTGAAGAACCACAAACACCTAGTTAGGGCAGTGACTTGGGAGCGGGAAGATTATTAAAAGTGGGCAGCTTGAAAAGGTTCAGTAAAAACTTTCTTTTGGTAGCAAAGTTCGAACTTGCACCATTTGGTTAAGTTATTTGGAGAAATGCTAGGCTAGACAATCCATGACATTTATTGAATCTACTTTATTTATAAAATAATATAATTTTCACTTCAATTGCAAACTCTTCCCACCTTTTTGCCCCTTAAAGCTAGGCCACACGTAGGTGTATCCTAGTTAATTGGGTCAATGGAGTGATTGTCAAGCATGTGTGACCATGAATCTTGTAGTAACTACCATTGATTGCGGTAGCCATTCTTCTATATCAAAGCATCACAAAAGATATGCTACTAGAGTTAACTAGGGGACTCAATCGCACATGGCAGTTGAGTCTCTCTTGCCTTTTTCATAGATTTGAACTCATAGCACCTCGAGGGGGGGAGGGTCACCTTATAGAACATGTAATATACCACATGAGCTCAAAAGAAAGGGTTTTTTCATTTTGTTGACTTACATTTTTCCAAAAATAAAAGGGGTTTATAAATGCACCTCATGTAAAATTTATATTAAGAACCTTTCTATTCAAAAAATTTCAAACGCGCACTTCTTTTTTTTTGGGGGGGGAGGGGCGATGGAGGGGGGTGTGGGATAGGGGAGGGGAGTTAATACTTATAATTGGTTCTCTCACTCTCACTCACTCACTCACTCAGTGTGTGTGTGTGTGTGTGTTTTATAACATGACATTCCTAAACAATTTCTATGCCTTGTGTCTCTCCAAGTGATTAGGTCGTTTGATACAAGAAACCTAGAAAAGGGGGTTGATGAATAAACACACCAAAGTCAGGGGGTTGATGAATTAACACACCAAAGTCCATGCATGCTTGGAAAAAAACTAACTTGTATCTATATATATACTTATTTACCTTTACCTTCATGACATTGGCTATTAGAAAAATGGTGCTAGATTATACAGACCATTAGGGAAAAATTGAAGCCATTTTTTGACCCTATAAGAGAAGTTGATCAAAATATTCCCTCAAAAAATAGGGGAACCATAAAATTTTTGCAAACGAACTCCAAACTTGTCAGAGATTGCATTTTTAGAACCTACTCGCCAAGATTTTTCCATTGATATATGGGTTGTTAGGGTTTGGAAAAGGGACAATGAAGCTATACCAAAGATTTCTCTTTGCCTAGGGAATAATACTGCTAGATTTTACAATGTCCCCATTTTTTGAGGGAATATTTTGGTCAAGCTTCCTTAGAGGACCAACAAATGGCCTCAAATTTTCCCTAATGCAAACATACATGAACCTTTTAGTCTATGGGATGGACTAAAAAGGGGGCTAGGAAAGAATAAAATAGGTATAAAATGTTGTAAATGAAATGTCATCTTCACTTCTTTAGGTCATGATGAATAATTCATATTCAAAGATGAAAGAGGTGGGAAGAATGTAGGGCAAGTTGGCCTAATTGTATGAAGGTGGAGATGATTATGGGAAGCTACCTTGGAATTACATGCTTTTTAAAATTCTTATATAAAACTTTTTCCAAATCTAATATCCTACCCCACAAATATTTCACTCATTTTATAGTCATATAAGTTAAATATTCAACATATTACATAACTTAGAAGTCACACCTTGATAAACATGTTATTAAATTTTTTTTAGAGGCACACTTTTTTTGGGGGGAGGTATGCAAGGCAGAGGGGGGTGGTGTGGGTAAGGGGATGGGGATGGATGAAGGGGAAAGGTGGGGGGAGGGGAGTCAAGGATTAGACTTGCTTCACACACACACACACACACACACACACACACACACACACACACACACACACACACACACACACACACACACACACACACACACACACACACACACACACACACACACACACACACATTCCCCCCCTTTAAGCTATAACATAACATTCCTAGGTAGTTTCTCTGCCTCATGATTAGGTGGTCTTATGGAACAGGCCCAAGAGAGGGGATTGATGAATTGACATATGAGAAGAGTATAAGTTGTTGTAACAAATCTTAACTGGGCTTAACCGTCACGTTCAATGAAGTGCTTTGCCGACCGAATCTCGTAGACATAGAGCAACTAAAGCGATTGTCTGCAGGCCAGAGTCAATTTGAGCAGCGTTGGTGCGAAAGCCGCGTTGTAATGGCCGAACTAGGGGCTCAGATCATGACAGTCTCAGAGGAGCAATTGGCCAAATGGCGGTCTCAAAGAGACCCAACCTATGTGGCACCAACTTCCCTTCGAGTGCTGACTGCCATTCGGGGTATGGACTTAACTGGAACTAGCCAAGAGAACGCTTTGTTTGATAAGGTTCTCACCGAGGAGGAGTTGCATATAGCCAGTAGACTCGGACAAGGTTCCATGCTACTCGATGTGGCAAAATATCTATCGGTATTGAGTAAGCTGCCACGAATATTGGATGCGTGTGCCACGCTCCGGTACAGCCCCGAGTTCTACACTTGGTTCTTATCCTCGTGAAGTGACATGGATTCATAAATATGTATATAAATAAACACTGATTTTTGTGTCACCGTGTATAAACAATGTCAACACACACAAGTAATGATAGTTAAGCACATGGAGAAGAGTTGGGTCTGACAAACTAAGCTCATCAAGTCCTCCTCTCATCACGCATTTAAAAGCCGTGTGACCATCCCCACCTCCAAGTGAAGGGCATGCAACCCACATTACCACCATAGGAAGCCTTGACCAACAACTCTGATGGTGTAGACAGGGTGTAGTCCCTTTCTATACACCTTCTTCCCTTTTTGGTCTATCCTTTTGAGGATATGCCCTATCCCACTCCATGACAACCAGTCCACACAACTTAGCATAAGCCAATATCTATTAATAACTGGAGGTAAAACGAACATCATCATGGGGGCCATCCCTCTACAACAAACACTGCATACCTCACCCCTCCCCTTCTTGTCGTATACGCTTGATAAACCACACTAAAATCCCTACCATGCGAACAGTTGTATCCTGTATCAAGGTCTAACCCTTGGTTCGCACCTTGCAGGTTCCCCTACGAGGAAAACATGGAGAGCCTAGGGCAGCTGGCTTGCAAAGACGCTCTCCTCTGCCGATGGGAACATGCAGCACACACCCCTTCGCCGATGCGCTACGTGCCCACCCTCAAGAGGTATGCGAAGAAGCGAGGCCCTAAGCGACACTGTCCCAGACGAAGGCTGAAGAATCCCCGGGCCAAGAAAGTGGAGACTCGAAGCAACGCGCAGCATGTGGCAACACTAGTGGCACAAACCCCCAACGTACACTCGGGCACCAGATGCTCAAGGGCAGAAAGGGCAGCCAGGGATAGGACAGAATTTAATGAATTGTTTAAAGACATTCTGGAAATGGTAGCAGCCCGGGACTACACCATTCATGTCCCGGCCGACATGTTCCCTGCTCAGCCTCACGGGAGCCCCACACTAGCACCGCCCCCGTCGCCTAGCCAACCGGACTCACCCCACCTAGTACCTATCGACTAAGCCCCTATGTTGTACAAGTAGCTTGGCAAGTCATCATGCCATAACTTTTTGTTTTTGATGAGTAAAGGGGCAAGATCCCCACTTGTATACACTTCCTTCACCTATCGTTAATGTATGCGACCTTAACAAGTAATGGGATAAGCATCATAGCATTCTGAAAAATTATGTCTTAATATGATTGCATTGGTCCGATGTACTTAATGCAAGCGAGCATGTACTCTCACGAAGTGACAAGTTGATGCAGAATGACAGAGGTCAATGTCTAGAAGCGTTTTATATCCAAGTCACCACAAGACCACCAACCCCACAAAGAACCATTATGGAGGAAGTGACAGGAATACCAAGAAACAAAAGCCATGATGGAAATGCCACTGGATGAGAACCCAATGACACCTCTGCAGAAAAAGCACATATAGCCAACAGAGCATGGCCAAAGATTACCTCCTCCTTCTTGGCCAAACTCTATGTTCGGGCAGGAGCCACGCTCTCAACAAGGGCGAACGTCTCTTCATCATCCACGATTCAATTCGCACGATGCTCTACCCTTGTCCATGCATAGCTCACTCCAAGTGCTACCTCAATTGTTCGATGTCTCACATGTTACAAAGAGGTTTGCAAAATCTCAAGTGTATCTCTTTATCTCAACAATAGTTCCTCTAGCATCAAGGCTGGTAACACAATCATCTCTGTAATATCAATTCTTCATAGCCTTTGAATCCCAATATTTCTCAATCTAAATGAAAGTCTAACAGTCTCAACTTCTAACTAAGTAATATCTAAGTATGCACAAGCACTCACATAATACCTGCACCGAAGTATATACACAGTTTGGGTCCTCAAGTGCAGGACAATACTCTTAGCTTGCTTAGAGTTCGACCTGTCTCCCAAACTAATTGCACTATATCTTGTGCACAATAGAGAAGACTACCACTATTCTTAGGGAGAGACCACATGAGAGGTTTTCAATTGCAGGTGTTGAAGACTCCAATAAAAGTGTCATTCGCTCTTCATCAACACCCAACTCTGAATGCTTATCCCTTGCCATCCGACAAGCCCGCAAAGAATCGTCATGTGCAGAATCCCCAACAAACCAACACTTGTGCTAGCCATCAATGCAATCCCCAATACAGAATAGCCCTACCATCAACTCCAACAACCTTCCACCAGCCACCTTGGCCACCAACAGGCTCCCAGGACCTTCTGCCACACCACCACCAATACTCCTCCACGGAAACCACAGGTGTCCTTGTCACCCACGTCTTCGGTGCATGCTACAGCCTGCTACCTACGACGGTGAGTGCCATGGGACTGGCACTCGTCTAGGAGGGGGGTAATGTTAACCCTCAAGAGAACGAAGGTGGAAAATCCAGAAAAGCTAAAGCAGAAGACAAAGACAAAGGCCAAGGCAAAGAGAAACGGAAGACAAAGATGCACAAGGAGAAGAGTCCTAAATAAGGGAGAAAGGCGCACAAGGAAAAGCGCAAGTCAAAACTTTTGTAAAAGAGCGCAAACGCATCATGGTTTAATTCAAGGAGTGTCAGGTTCTCACCCGTGCAATTTGTAAATGTAGATGGGCGGTGGAAAGGAAGCTAGGAAGATAGAAGGACAATAGGAAAAAGGGCCTAGGCTATGGCCGGCCATGTAAAAAAGGGAAAAAGGGGATGACCGCCCAGAAGGGATTTAGGGTTTTGTATATAAAGTTGAAAAGTGAATGAGAAGCTCATTCTTGTGTGTGGCCAAAAGTAGCTCTCTTCTTCTTCTTCTTCTTCTTGTTCTTGCTTGCTTGAGCTTGTGCTTGAGAGAGGGAGTGTGAGAGTGTGAGGGAGTGAGTGTGTGAGGGTGAGGGACCAAGGAGGAGAAGCTCTCCATCTTCTCCTCTCTTCTTCTCTTCTCTTCTCTTCTCTTGCTCGTGGCAATGGAGCTTGGAGCGTGGAGCTTGAAGATGGAGCTTGCTTGAAGCTTACACTTGGATCGTGGAGCTACCGGAGTGCGCGGGAGAGGAGGTAACTCGAATGGCACGGAGGTAAGCTGACTACACTCGTAGATATGGATGGCGCATCGGTTATGTGAGAGGTAGCCATTAGTGCTCGGCTTGGAACGCTTGAAACAATAAGTGGTTCGTGGGTCTTGGCGGTTGAGTGAAAGCTCCCACAGCAGTTATGTGATGAGAGGGGTACTAAGCGTCAGTTGACCACCCCCTACACCCCCCCCAGAATGGTTTGGCTGAGCGGATGAATAGAACCATCGAGGATCGTGTATGTAGTATGCTTAGCCATGCAGGCCTACCACATAACTTTTGGGCTGAGGTAGTTAGTACAGCTATGCATGTCATAAACAGATCGTCCTCTAGTGGTTTGGATTTCCAGGTTACAAAGGAGGTATGGACTGAAAAACCTCCCTCTTATGCGCATCTCCATGTCTTTGGATGTGAGGCATTTTGCCATGTGCCCAGGGACAAGAGAAGTAAGTTGGATCCTAAGAGTGTCAAATGCATTTTCCTTAGTTATGGGGATGCAGGAGAGATGGGTTACCGTCTCTAGGATCCGCAGGCGCGGAAAGTCATCCGCAGTCATGATGTAGTCTTCCATGAAGACAAAATGCATAGGTAGCCTGAGCGAGTTGTTGAGATCCGCAGGGTCATATTTCAGGAGGAGCCGAGAGCTCCCACACAGCCAGTTGGATAGCCTACACCTACAGCAGATGCTCATGGTCAAGGTGTTGGACAGGTAGCTGGGTAGGCAGCAGAGCCTACCGTGAGATGGTCTACTAGAGACAGACGTCCACCTGATAGATTTTAGCCCTCGATGCATTATGTCTTGGTTATAGATGTAGGAGAGCCTTTCACTTGTGATGAGGCTATGCGCAGGGGTGATAGTGACTCCTGGGAGAGGGCTATGCAGTTTGAGATAGACTCCTTGCATAAGAATGACACCTGGGATTTGGTTTCCTTGCCTACGGGCAAGAAGGCTTTGCCATGCAAGTGGGTGTACAAGCTGAAAAGTACCCCTGGACACCCCAAGCCGGCATACAAGGCTAGATTGGTAGCAAAGTTTTAAGCAAGAGCATGGTGTGGACTTTGATGAGGTCTTTTCTCCTATGGTTAAGATGACCACCCTGCGCTTAGTCTTGGCTTTAGTTGCTCAGCTTGACTTGGATCTATACTAGATGGATGTCAAGACGGCTTTCTTACATGGGACTTGCATGATGAGATTTATATGGAGAAGCCTAAGGGCTTTGCAAAACCTGGCAGGGAGCACCTAGTGTGCAAATTGAAGAAAAGTCTTTATGGCTTAAAGCAGGCACCTAGGGAGTGGTATCATAAGTTTGATGCCTTTATGCAGTCACAGGGCTATAACAGGAGTGCTATGGATCCATGTCTTTACACGAAGAAAGCCCATGATGGTTCTTTATTGATTTTGGTACTCTATGTGGATGATATGCTGATCAGGGAAAGCTCATGATGAGCTAGATGCTCTTAAGGCTCAGCTCAAGAAGAGCTTTGAGATGAAAGATCTGGGATAGGCTGCTCACGTACTTGGTATGCTCATTAGACGTGATAGGCATCATGGACTCCTCTACTTGTCACAGAGGGAGTACATTCATAAAGTCCTTGAGCGCTTCCGCATGCAGGATATAAAGCCTATTGGCTGTCCATTGCCTTCTTATGTGAAGGTCTCACAGGCTGATTGTCTACAGATAGATGAGCAGAGGGCCGAGACAGCCAAGATTCCCTATGCATCCACAGTGGGCAGTCTTATGTATACCATGATAGCCACTCGTCCAGATATTGTCTTTGCAGTTGGTGTTGTGGCACGCTATATGGCAACACCTAGCAAGAAGCATTAGGATGCCATGAAGGGTATCCTAAGGTATCTGAAGGGCACTGCAGATATGTGCATATGCTATGGCAGCCAAGATACAAGAGTCGTGGGGTACACTGACTCTGATTATGCAGGACATGCAGATAGTAGGAGGTCCACTTCCGGCTATGTATTCACCTATGCTAGAGGTGCTAATTCTTGGATGTCCAGGGTGCAAAAATGCATGGCCCTTTCTACTATAGAGGCCGAGTATGTTGCAGCCACTGAGGCTTGCAAGGAGGCCATTTGGTTGGGTCGTTTGGTTGCTGACCTTGGTATTGATGCTATTCCTACACTGCATTTGGATTCTATGAGTGTTATTCAGTTAGCCAAGAATCCGGTCTTCCATGCGAAGACGAAACACATTGAGGTGAGGTATCACTTCATACGTGGGGTCATTGAGGACAAGTCTGTTGATCTTGTCAAGATCTCGACTGACTAGAATCCTATAGATCTGCTCACGAAAAGCCTCTCTACAGAGCACTTTACCTTCCTCAGGAGGTTGATGGGCGTGGGATGAGATGACATCTTTTCTCATCATGTTGTACATGTGTACATGTTGTACTATCTTTTTTTTTTCTTCTTTTCACTCCTCACTAGGGTAGATTCACCTTTAAGTGGGAGGTTGTTGGGGGTAAAGGCACCTTCGCCTAGCCGCCCGTGTATTACTACACTGACAGTCACAATCACTACACACTGCAGGTGGTGGGCACCCATCATCGTCACTTTATTCTTTATTCTTTTAGTGACAGTTTGAATAAAGGAAGGCCCGGTCACACATTGTGAATGTTGGAGTTCCCATTTCTTGTGTCTCTCTTTCTTGCTCTTACTCTCCTGTCATAGCTCTCAAGTGCAAGCTTCGATGCTTCTCTCCTTTCGATCCTTCTCTTCTTTCACTCCTGGCATCTCAAGCCATGAGAAGAAGAAGCTTCTGTTAGAATCAGCCCCCCTACACCTTGCTAGGCGGTGCACTGTACAAGAGAGGAAAAGATGAAGTGTTGCGAAGATGTGTTGCAGGGAATGAAATCAGCATAGTATTTAAAGGATGCCATGACGAACCATGTGGTGGACACTTCACAGGAGAAGTGACATCCAGGAAGGCTCTGTTAGCAGGATACTGGTGGCCGACCCTCCACAAGGATGCATATGACTATTGTAAGAGATGTGATGCTTGTCAACGAATGGATAAACCCACCAAAACAAGTGCCATGCCACTGCAACCTATTCTTCCCCTAAATCCATTCGAGAAGTGGGCGATTGATTTTGTGGGCCCCATTGATCCACCTACTAGATGGAAACAGAACAGATACATCTTAGTATGTACGGATTATGTCACAAAGTGGTGTGACGCTAAAGCCCTGAAGCGGGACAATGGTAACAACGTATGCATGTTCATGTATGAGAATATTATCACCCATTTTGGCAATCCCCTTGAGCTGGTAAGTGACAGAGGTACTCGTTTCCTTAAAAAAATCATGGAGGAGCTGATAGAGTTGTACAAGATCCACCATTGTAAGTCCACTCCTTACTACCCTAGAGCCAATGGCCAAGTTGAAGTCACCAATCACATCCTTTGCTCGATCCTGACAAGAACGATTGCCACACATCATTCGACTGGGACAATCGACTTACAGAGACCCTTTGGGCATACAGAACCTCCCATAAGGTAGCTACATGACAAACCCCCTTTTCAACTAGTGTATGGTACAGAAGTCGTCTTCCCTGTTGAGTTGGAATTGTCCTCTTTGCATGTGGCAGTTAAAGAATGCTTGGGAGATGATGAGTCCCTACAACGCCGCCTCCTGCACTTGGAATGTTTAGATGAGATTCGAAGGATGGCTCTACAGTGCATGGAAACCACTCAAGCGCGATGCAAGGCCTATCATGACAGTTTCATCAAGCACAAGGAGCTCAAAGAAGGTGATGTTATCCTAACCTATGATTTGAGATTTGGCAAGTTTCATGGCAAGCTTCAATAATGGTAGATGGGCCCATACAAGGTACTTCCTATCAATCCTAATGGCTATGTTCAGGTGCAGACCATTGATGCCTCTGATGATCCTTTCTTGATCAATGGCTATCGTCTGAAGAAGTACTTCCCTCCCTGGGGAACTTGACAATCACAGTCGACCTACCCTCTCCCTTTTAGGCGTCGCACCATCCTTCTCTTCGTGCTTCTGATAGCCCTTATGATTCTCCTCATGAGGCGGTCTCATTTTGCTAGCCCCTCATAGATACCTCTCAACCCGACCTTGTTTTCTTCTTGTCTGATCCAACAACGGTAGCGAGGTTGGTCCTGGCACATGGTATTTCTACCATTCTCTTTCTTAACAAAAAAAAAAAGAAAAATAAAAAGAAAAAGAAAAAAACAAAATTGTTATGGGAGAAAAGGAAGAAATTCCGTGTCATAACAGGCCTCGTTCCAAGAAAAGGTGGAAACACCCTTGGGCGAGAAGTTGATTGTGGAAAAGGTGGTAACACCCTGCAGTTCAGGATAGCTAATTCACCAATAAAACCTTTCCAGAAAGTAATTTGAAGCCACCTCCCCTGGTGCACTGTCTCTGCAATATCAGTCTGTTTGCCCTTCTTAACAGACGACCTTTTTTACAAATCATTGAAGTACCCGACTTGTTGGCTGCCGCCTTGGGTACGCCTCATCTGCAAGATCCTAATGAAAACAACCGACACGATCTTCATCACCAACCCCTTGAGTGATGTGAGCTTTCATCCTAACAGGATGGGGACGTGTGTATGGGTTGCCCTCTATATCTATCAGTGAATGTGAGACAGAGGGTGGGCTGAGTGACCAGTCTTTCCCTTCAAAAAAATGAGAGGCGAGATATGTGAATGGAGTGTTGTATGCACGGGATGGGCCTCTCAATGCACAACGCACGATCTGTTCTTGTGCACTGCACCATAAGGCTCACTAGCTTTCCTTCTTGCACTGTATGTCAGCACAGGGCGTGATGCACTGTTGCACCATCAAAAGTGCACAAGGCATACAAGCTCTGCCCAAGTGACAGTGAGGATTACATTAATGGGTTTCAGGAATGGGCTACCCTCTGTATCTTTCAACAGAGTGTGAGACAGAGGGCAGGTTGAGTGTGACGAATGTTTGTTCAATCAAGTATTGAGAGGTGAGGATTGAGGGACGTTATGACCATTGGCGTTAGGTACATTCCCATTTCCATATGCACACATGGGATGGGTCTCTGCCATTAGCACAGGGCACGTCACTCTGTTCGGTACACGGTACTGCAAGGCTCCCTGGCCTTCCTGCTTGCACCTATGCCAAATGGGGTTGGACGCACAGATGCACCATCAATTGTGCACCCTGGAATACTCCCTCTGTACCACCCCCTTGTCAATTCCTAAACCGGGTGTGAGATCTGGGTTTCCATCAATATTAACTCGAGTGATGTAAGTTATGGGGCGAGTGACTGTTCTCTCATTCCATTTGAGTGCCCGTGAGTTGAGTGACTATCTTTCGTCAATGACATCTCCCCCGACGGGCTTCATCAACCAACTACCTCCCTGGGTGTTGTTGCATGATCCCTGCCATGTTTGTTGAACACTGGAGCGAGCCGTGGTATCTCTCTTGCAACCAACTCCAATCCTTCTGTAGCAGTGATGGTTCCTTCAACCATACGCGAAACGGGCCAAGTGTCCCTAACCCTACTTTTGTGTTTGCAAGTGTATGTGATGTCTTAAGTGTGGGGACGCCAGTGTCTAGTCGATTGACAAGTCTGTGGCCATGTCGATCAATCTACTATGTCCGTTAAGGTTTTAAGTGTGGGGACATGTTCCTACACGTCTGATATGCATACCCCCTGTATATGCCTCATGTTGATCATGCATTATGGGGTCCCTTTCCCACCCACCCGTCTAGCTTTACCCGACCCTTTGGGTAGTTTCTTCCCTATTTCCCTTTCTCCCTTGTTTTGACGTTTTGCATGTGAACGCATCCTACGTTCACCGGAATCTAAATCCAACCTTACGTCCATGTTCGTCCCTTCAAATTGCCCATTTTTCCTTTTTACCAACCCCTGTTCCGACTGATGGTTCTTGAGTTATTAATTTTTAAAGCAATTCCCGCTCATTGGATATATTTCCATGTGAACACATCCTTCTCGCTTCCCAACAATAATCTAGCGTACTAGTCCTGTCCTACGCCTTCCCGTGGACACATTTCCTTTTTACACCCTGTCCTTTCACTGTAACGGGTTGTTCGTTATTAATTTTTGCGAGTTTTTGTGTCTTTTTCGTGCGTTGTTTTGCCCTTTTTCCATGTGACTCTACCCTACTCTTTTCATAATTCCATTCTAATTGGATTGCCTTGTCTGGCCACCCTTTCTGCACAAATTTTCTTTTTTTTCTCTGCCTTGTTTCACATCTGGATTTTTTGTTATTAATTTTCATTGGTGTTTTTTAGCGCCATTTTCTTGTTTCTTCCATGCGAACACCTTTTAACCCCATCCGAACTGAGATTTGATGTGTTAGCCCTAACGATTATATTTTTTTGGACATTTTTTCTTTTTGCTGTCCTCTATTCATGTGCACGGATCATTCCATATTAATTTTCGAATCCCTTTCAAATATGATTTTTGGGTTTTTTCCATGTGAACGCATCCTCTCTCGGTCGAAACTGTGTGTTGACATGATAGCTTTGTCGGGCACATTATTTGGCACATTTTTCCTTCTTTCCGCCCTGCGTTCTCGCGAGCGGATTTTTCCATATTAATCCTCATATATATTTTTAGAGCCGCTTTTCATGTTTTTTCCATGTGCACACCCTGATTTTGCCTCGGAACCCGTGTTTCAGTTTTATGTCATCTTCTCCTTGTCTTTGGGCACATTTTTCCTTTTTACGGACTTTCGATCCGATGTCTGGTTTGGGTTTTATTAATTTTTCTTCCTCTTGATTGTCACCACATCTCTCGTGTCGCACGTGAACGCGCCTATTTTTGGTTTTCAGTGCCTCGACCTACCCCCGTGGCCTCTGTGCCTCGTGTGTTGTCGTCCCTATCCTGTCTGATTCCGTTGATGCAAATTTTTTTTCCTTCTCTCCCGCCCTGCGCATGCGCGCGGAACACGGGTGTGTTCCCTTTTTACTGTCTTTCCACACAAAAACTAAAACAACCCCAAACGCACAACCCACCAAAAAAAAAAACACACACACACACACAAAACAACCCCACACATACAACCCACAAAATAAAATAAAAATAAAAACAAACATTACTAACCAATAAACAAAAACAAAAAAAAAAACAAAAAAAAACAAAACAAAAAACAAAAACACAAAAAACAAAACCACACACAACCCCCAAACCACTAACTCACTCACTTTTTTAAAAATTTTAATAATAATAATAATAATAATAATAATAATAAAACACAAAAAATAAATAAACAAAAAAACCACACAAACTACTTACCTGTTCGGCCGTATCTCCATCGCATCCGCTTCTTTCTCCCTCCATCGGCCGCCTTCTTCCACCATCGCCTCCCCTCCCACCCTCGCCTTCTTCCCTCCACCATCGCCTCCCCTTCCATCCTCCCTTCCTCTTCTCATTGTCATCCCTTCCCCTCCTCCTCCATCCTCCATCGCTTCCCCTCCCTCTTCCTCTTCATCGCCCTCCTCCTTCTCCTCCTCATCCCTTCTCTCCTCCCCTCTTCTCCTCCATCGCATCACCCCCCTCCTCTCCTTCCCTCGCCGCTCCCCTCCTCCTCTTCCTCCTTCATCTGCCGCTCCCTCCTCTCCTCCGCTGCCTCCTCCTTCCTTCTCCTAACCCTCCTCTAGTTCCCTAACCCTTCTTTAATTAACTAACCTAACTGACTTAGTTAACCTACCTTAGTTAACTAACTTGCCTTAGCTCACTACCCTAACTTAGCTAGCGAACCTGACCTAGCTAACCTAACTGACCTAGTTAACTCCCCTATCCCTCATTCAACTAACCTACCCTGGTCACACTAACCTAACCCCCCTCTAACCTAACCCCAGTTTTCTCCCTTCTAGCCCCCTTTCCTACCCCTACACCACTCTACCCCCACCCCCCCACACACAGCCACTTGTTGCTCGATGGTTTCGTGTCTACGCATGTTCGTGCAGGCGTCCAGGTGTGCCTTTGCATATAAGAGTTGCTTGCGAGTGTTCACGCACGAGGACGCACGTTTGGTCTTCTCCCTACGGTGGTGCGTGCCGTCCCCGAGCACACACAATTGTTCACACGTAGCCCGGGTATCTTTTTTGATTTTCCACAAACCCGAGAAAAATACCTAAAAACACTTACAAATATTTAAAAAATCATAAAAATTCAATTAAAAAATTACTTACTAAATTAGGTAATTTTTTGGTTGATCTTGCTGAGTATAATACAAAAAATTATTTTCCAAAAAATTAATAATATTTAAAATCCTTTTAAAATTTACTAAAAATTGAGAAAAATTCATTAAAATCCTAAAAAATCAGAATTAAATTCAAAAAAATCACAATAATTTCCATAAATGCATCTCATTGCTTTTGGAATATTTTCTAAGCTAAAAACACCTTGGCACATGATCATCCTATTATTTTTGGACCCAAATGATAAACTTTTAATCTAAATTCATCCAAAAATAAGCTGTCAAATTACAAAATAATTTAAAAAATTTACAAATCCATTGTTGAAGCCTGATAGTTTCATTTCTAATTAGGTTTGACTGATACTCTAATAAATCAAATATTTTAAAATAAAAAATATACAAAAAACACAAAATACAAAATCAAAACACACCTAAATTACAATTTAAAAATAATAATAATAACAATTTCGCCCAAACACTAATGAACATTGCCTAAACTAAATATGATCCCACTGACATTGCCTTGTTACTTATTTTATTTTTGTTTTTTTTTTCAAATACTAAGGTGTTTTATTTTTTTCGGTTAGTGGTTTTTGCTTTTTTGTTGGATTCCTTGCATTTGGGACTACTTAGTGCACCCTCAGTCTCTTGCATACACACCCCTACCAGGTATCTATTTTTCATGCTTTATTTATTTTGGTCATCCCTTAACCACAGTTAATTGTTAAAATGAACTTTATTTACCCACTTTTTCATGCGTGCTCGCGCTAAACACACATTTTTCTAATAACTTAAAATCAACATGCTGTTCACTTTGCACGTGCTACGTGTGCTTCAGAGGTACTTTAATTTTAAATAAAAACGAACCAGCCATCACAGAAAAATGCATGCGCTGAAAAAGAAGAGCGCTTCAGACACATTAAATTTTTAATCAATGAATATGCATTTAGAGACTTAAGTCTGGGGATCGCAGTCCGAGTTTCGTTAAAAGCACAATTTCACATTAATAAATTGTAACTAAAAATTTAAAAATGAACCATCATTTTCTTATTAAGGTTTACAACCTAATAAAATTTCAACCATTGTTAATAATTTCTTAAAATGAACCCTTTATTAAAATCATTCCCCTCACTACACTTTTTTCCCTTTTTAATAAATACGCTTCGTGGGATGGGTACGTATAGTCCTTTAAGCTGATATTGTTTTTTGTTTATCAAAGTTCTGGTTATGTCCTGATTAGGTTTTTGAGGTATTATGGTTTGATTGTGTGATACGATTACAGGTGCGGTCTGTAGTTTTCTTTTTTTGCTTGATACAGGGTCTTGGGGGGTGACTGCTTGTTGCATAGCATGAAGCCTTTGGTTGCATATGTGTAGGGGTCATGCCAAATTTTTTCTAGGATGTAGATTGTTTGGGGTGGTCAATTAATTAGTTACGTTTGTGTGTGGTTATTTTGATTGATTTCTTTTTTATAGCTATTTTGTTGTTTTGCAAGCATTCTCTATGATTGTCTGTGTTTGTGGTGTGTGTATATTCCATTTGAATGGCGCCTCAAGCTCCTCCTCATGTTCAGTATGTCCCATTGATCAGTAGGGATTATTCTTTCCTACTGACTTTTGAGCCTATCGCGAAAGCTGGCCTTGCATCTTTTGTGGATGCTTCACTCCCTTTGATTCCAAATGATCGAGCTCTATGTGATGAGTTTCTTGCGTCATACAGTAAGAAATCGGGCTTGGTTCATGGTACTTCCATGGTTTTGACACCTAGAGGGTTGGGGAAGGCTTTGTCTCTTCCCTATAAAGGAGAACCCTTTGTTACAGCCAGACATTTATTCTCAAATGACGAGATTTTCAAGCTACTACAGAAGCAGACTAAAGAGGTCCTTGATGTCAAGAAGGTGATTAACACTTTAGGAGTTTTCCCTCCAATGATCACTGGTCCTCTCTGGAAGCTAGTCTGCCAATTTCTCCAAGACAGGTTTATGCCTGCCAAGACACCATCCCACTATTTGTCTAAGGAGCTCTTCATAGCTTCCAGGATGGTGTTAAAGGGGTTGCCATTGACTGGAGTACTTACCTTCTTACGAAGATGGACCAACATTTTGTCAAAGTGACCAGAGGGAATGTTACCAACATAACTTATGGTTCATATTTATATGCTTTTTTGACATATTCAGGCCTCAAGAAGGGTGTGCTTTCTCCTCCTCCATTTGTGTAAGAAGCTGGGAATACTTAGAATGTTAATAATATGCCATGTCACACTGACACTGGTATATAAGGAGAGAAGTTGTAATTTTTCACATCTTTTGACATATCAATACAATTACAATCTTTCTCTCCCTTCTTGCTCCAAGCTTCCATGGCTTCTTCACCTTTCCTGTCTTTCTCTCTCCAATTCTAGTCTTTCTCTCTCCTCGTCACTCTATTTCTCTCTCTTTCTGCAGTCTTTCTCTCTCTTCTTTCTCTCTCCCTAGTTCTCTCTCTGACAAGTGGTATCAGAGCTTCAGTCTTTGATCCATTATTTTCTTCCATTTTCACTCTCATTTTCCTATTTCAAAACCAATTTCAGACAAAAATGGTACAAGACAGTGACTAGTGGAGTGCTGCAGGACAACTACAGTTAGCAATGACTACATCTGGAGTTATCCAAGGTCAGATATGGCGGGTAAAGGCTTAAATGGCTGGACGTCATCAAATTTTATGCAAAAATGGAGGTAACTAGGGTAAAGAATGGTTAACCGGGCTTAGTTTGAGAACAAACTGTGGTTACTTTGAAAAGAGGGGTTTCTCTTTCCCCTTTCCTGGAAATTCCTGCAGGTTCCATGGAGGTTCAGCCCCAAGATCTACTCATATCTCTCTCACCTCAGATCTTCTTGACCAAAATCTACCTGGAATAGATCCCTGACTTCAAGAGCTTCAGATTGAGCATAAGGTTGCTCAAGATTGAGCAGCATACAGGCCAGAAACAGCCCCGAAAATTGCGGCGCAATTTTCGGGCTGATTCCAGCCCTGCCCTGCTCCAACCTTGCTCTCCCTCAGCCTTGGCACTCTTCCTGATCCCTTGGCAAGTTTAATCATCAGTAAAAGGGAAAGGATTCAGCTCCTTTCATGATTCTTCAGCATCTCTTGAACTTTACATGAACAGTCCATGGGCAGCCATGAAAGCTTCAGCCCAAGCTTCTATTTCTTGACAATTTCTTGAAGATTCTTCATCCTTTTGGCCCGTGGAATCATTTCAGCAAGGATTCTTCAACAAATTGCAAGGATTAAGCACGGGATGGCTTAAGATTGAGGATCAAGAGCTTCAATGGAGCAAAAATTTGGGGGAAACGGGTTTAATGCTTCAATTTCAAGCATTTGAAGCCTCAAGATCGGTCTCTACCATCAGATAAGCAAGCTTCTTGGATTATTTTGCTAACATTGGACAACCGGGAGCCCTATCAAGCATTTGGCAAGTTATTTTCAGCCATGTCAAGGTATTTCTCTTCAATTTTTAATCTCTCTCATTAATCCAATTGCTGAGCTTAAGCCATTTGACTGAGAGATTAAAGAATTGAACATTTTCATCAAATTCTCAGCCAACCTTTGCTTGAATTCATCTATTCATGAATGCAATGCTTGCTTAATGCATATTAGCTTCAATCAGTGAATGAAGGGCCTTAATTTGAGATTTCAGCATAACATTTGAATCCTATGGACTGAATACATTGATTGATTCATTTGCTTACCCTAATCCAATTGATTGGTTGATTCTCTTTTGCCTAAATTGGAAAATTGTAAAGGGTAAGTACTAGCAATCAGTGAGTCACTGAATTGCATAGGTAAAACCCTTCTCCCATCTCAAGTTCTTTTATCTCAATCAATTGCATCTCATGAAAGGCTGAATGAATATTTTCCAAATGCATATCATGCTGATTGCTTAGTACACTAGCCTCTGCCATGTTGATATTCCCACCGAGGAAAAAGGTGGATGCCGGGGGAGATAGTGGGACAAAAGAGAGGTGACCCTCCCTCACTATCGAAGATCCCGAAGGGGTGCAACCAACCGACCCGGGGGGAACTTTGCCCACCTCCCGGTGATTCGGAGCCCGTGTAGGGAGCCCGTCCTGCCGTTTTATCCCTCACACAGGTACAGCGAGTGGAGAATTGAAGATTGAAGACTTTCCAACGACTCAAGTACCTATTGGAGTAAAACAGGGTAAAACAGGGCATTTTCAGGTTACCCACAGGGTATTTACAGGTGGATACAGGTACACCCTTTGATACTGAAGTACAGGTGCAGGTACTACAGGGTACCCACAGGTCCTATATACCCCTTTGCAGGGTTTGGTAGCCTTTGGAGGTTACTTTCTTGCATTACAGGGTCAAAACAGGGCACTTACAGGTCTAAACAGGGTGCAGGACTGGACAGTTCAGACTCTGAAAGTCAGTTACAGAATTTTCTGTCCTAAACCTGTTATAGCGTGCTATAGCTCATCTCGAAGAGGGCATTGTAAGCTTCGATTCGCACAAAAAAGTTTTGCAATCGGAGTTTTCTAGCCAAAGTTATAGCCGTTTTACTGACAGGGGGTACTGCAGGACTGCACTATTATGGCAGGGCATAAAGGCAAAAATAAGGTCCAGGAGGACTATGCACAGCAAATCAGGGATTCTATGATGGAAAGCACATTTCAAGAGAACCCTGAAGAGCCTCAACAAGGAGAAATTAGCATGCTCAATGATACTTTGTGTGCCCATGAACTAAGGCATAGAGAGCGACATGAGGCCATGCTATCAAGAATGGATCAGATGGTTCAATCTACTGATCAGACTAAGGCTTCCATTGATAGATTGGTAATGTCCAATGAACTACTCATGGCACAAGTCTCTAAACTTTTACAATTACAAGTGGCATCAAAAGAAGCTAATGAAAAGGCCTGTTCAAATACTGATCCTTCAGTTCCACTTCAGCCATCCAACCAAAATGGTCATGGAGATGGAATCATAGGAAGAAGAGGCATACCCAATAGTCAATATGAAGTGGGAGAAGCTTCACAAAGGCATGATGACTATTTGGGCAGTTTGAACGGTGCCAATACTCAAGCTTTTGGACTGCATACACAGCATTCTAGGGGTGCTTTACCAACAGGAAGATTACAGGGTAATTCTCAGCCACCTGTTGGAAGATTTCAATCTCATTTTGGGGGTTCTGTACTTGGAAATTCTGATCAGCCAGTTTTGGGACAGCAACCCTTCCATGATAGAGAATTCAAGGACAAAATTGTTTTATCCAAATTCAATGGCCAGTCATCTTCACCATCAGAATTAGAGGAATGGACCTCTAAGATGGAGTCTTATTTTGATATATTTCCTAAAACTGATGTTATGAAGATACACTTTGCCTCCTTGCACTTAGAAGGATTTGCTCACACTTGGTGGAGGTATATCAAGAAAGAGAATGTACTTATTGAGAATTGGGAAGCTTTCAAGGCACTTATGGCTGAAGTCTTTGTTTCACCTCTTGAGAAAGAGAAGTTAGAACGAAGATGGTACAACTTGGAACAAAGAAGCCTAAGTGTAAGGGAATATACAAACCAATTCCTCAACTTGACCATGTATGTGGAAAACATCAGTGATGAGGCCAAGTTACACAAGTTCATGTATGGTTTGGAACCATCCTTGTCAGCTGATGTTATGGCGCAAAATCCTACTTCACTTTTCAAGGCTATTGAGCTTGCAGAGCGCTTTGGAAGGAAGTATAGGAAAGAATCTTCATTTCAGCCAAGTTATGGACAGCCAAGGACTGTTTTAAAGCAAGGGCAAGTTGGTAACAATTATGGCAGCAACCATATGCCTAGTGGGAGCATACGGATACCAACTTATCCCCCATTTAATGCTTCTAGGCTTCAAGGCAATTTCAGGACAGCAAACAGTCCAAAGGTTGAATTTAAGCAGGGTGACAATAAGCCTAAGTCTACTTCAGCCAATACAAATTCTAGAAATATTCCCATGGATCTTTACAAGGAAAGAAAGGACAAAGGCTTATGCTTCAAGTGTGGAGAAAAGTATACTCCTGACCATGCTTCAAAGTGTGTATACAAAAATGCCAAGCCAAAAATTCAGAGTATGCTAGTTCTTGAGGATCTTGAAAATGACATAGATGAAGTTAATGCAGTCCCAATCAATGCTGAAAATGAAGATTTCGAGGATGATGGTGGACAGGAGTACTTCTATGATCCATCTGATTCTTTTCCTTTTGATCCAGGCGGTGATATTCCATTTGATCCTGGTGGATTTTGTAATGAGTTGCCTGCTGCCACTAATTGTTCTATCTCTATGGATGCTTGGACGGGATCTAAGAACCCTAATACACTTCGTATGAAGGGAAGCATATGTGGAAAGCCAGTGTTCATCCTGATAGATAGTGGCAGTACCCACAGTTTTGTCAATAAATCCATTTTGTACAAGTTGAATTGTGTTCCCACCGACTTACAGCAGCCCATTAGAGTACAAGTGGCTAATGGTGAAGAGGAAATCAGCACACAGATTTGTCCACAGGTTTCTTTGCTGATGGCTGAAAATTTTGAAGTCAAAGTAAACCTGATCACTTTGGAAATGGGGCCCATAGATATTGTACTTGGTTGTGACTGGTTGATGACCTTAGGCAGGATTACTATGGATTTCTCACAGTTATATATGGAGTTTTTCTCCAATGGACAGCTCATCCGTTTACAAGGGATCCCTAGTAAATCTGATTTTCAGCTTATCACCATTCAACAACTCAAGAAAGAGTACAAGAAGCGCTCACAAATATTTGTATTGCATTTGAACAAAGAAACACAGGATCAGCCCAAAAATTCAGCAAACCATCCAGCCTTGACAGCTCTTCTTGAGGAGTACAGAGATCTATTTGAAGTACCTACTTCATTGCCTCCTAAGAGAGCGGTGGATCACCCCATTGATTTGGAACCCAACTCAAAGACGATCAATAAGCCACCTTACAGACTATCAAAATGTGAACGAGAGGAAGTAGCCAAGCAAATCAAAGAGCTTCTTGAAATGGGATTCATTGAACCAAGTTCTTCACCGTATGCATCCCCAGTCCTGTTAGTCAAAAAGAAAGATGGATCTTTCAGAATGTGCATTGACTACAGGGATCTTAACAAGATAACAGTGAAGAACAGGTATCCTATACCCAGGATAGATGATTTGCTTGATGAGCTTAAGGGGGCTCGATTCTTCACGAAGATTGATTTGAGATCAGGGTATCATCAGATTCGCATGAGAGAGGGTGATGAGGTCAAGACTGCTTTTAGGACTGATCGTGGGCTTTACCATTTCTTGGTGATGCCATTCGGCCTTACAAACGCTCCAGCTACCTTTCAAAGCTTGATGAATAAGATTCTACAACCTTTCCTCTTTCAGTTTGTCTTGGTATTCTTCGACGACATTTTGATCTACAGCAAGACTTTTCAGGATCATTTGTCGCATATGAGGAGGGTTTTTGATGTGTTGAGACATCATAGGCTTTTTGCTAAGGAGAAGAAGTGTTCTTTCATGCAGACTGAAGTGGAATACTTGGGACATATAGTCAGTGAAAAAGGAATACAGGCTGATCCCAAGAAGGTGCAATGCATAAAAGATTGGCCAAAGCCTACTACTACTACCTCTCTTAGAGGATTTCTTGGTCTATCTTCATTCTATCGCAGATTTATAAAGCATTATGCGGCAATTGCAGCCCCTTTAACTGACAGGTTGAAGAAAGAGGCTTTCTTTTGGGATTCTCTTGCAGATAGCAGCTTCAACCAGTTAAAGGAATTACTTACCTCCGCTCCTATTCTTGTATGCTCGGATTTCTCTAAAGAGTTTACTATACAATGTGATGCTAGTGGCCGTGGCATTGGGGCTGTTTTGCTTCAGGAGCATGGAGTAATTGCATTTGAAAGCCGTAAGCTTACTGATAAGGAGATGGCCATGAATGTTTATGATCAGGAAATGTTGGCTATTCTGCATGCAATCAAGAAATGGCACCATTACTTATATGGCAGCCGATTCAGAGTGCATAGTGATCATCGCGTACTCAAGTATTTCCTTACTCAGTCAAATCTTACTCCAAAGCAACGACGATGGGTAGCAACATTACAAAATTATGACTTTGACATCACTCATACAAGGGGCAAAGATAACATAGTGGCTGATTCTCTCTCTCGTATGTGGGCCTGCAAAGTATCAGCCATGACGGAATTACATAGTGATTGGATTGAAGAGCTACAAGAGGCATATCTCTTAGATGAGGAATTCAGCCAAATCTTTCAGAAATTACAGCAAGGTCTCATGGAAGAAAACTCGCACTACCAGCTTAAAAATGGTCTTATTTGGTGGAAGGGCAAGATTGTTATTCCCTCTACTTCTTCCTTCAAGCGAAAAATTATGGAGGAGATGCATTCTTCGCCTTTAGCTGGACACTTGGGAGTTTTCAAGACTTATGACAGGATCAGCAAGAGCTTTTATTGGAAAGGACTGTGGAAAGATGTCAAGGACTTCGTTATGAAGTGTATGCCTTGTCAGCAAAATAAGGATAGCACCCATAAGCCAGGAGGTCTATTGCAGCCATTGCCTATTCCTACGGGTAAATGGACTCATATTACTATGGACTTTATCACTGGCTTACCTACTACCAAGAAGGGGTGGAATAGCATTTATGTGGTGGTTGACAGACTCACCAAAGCAGCTCATTTTATCCCAACAAAAATTCAGTTTACTGCTTCTCAGGTGGCCAACCAGTTTATGGAGCATATTTTCAGATTGCATGGATTACCGCAGGTGATTGTCCATGATAGGGACTCAAAGTTTATGAGTAACTTTTGGCAAGCGGTATTTACATCTATGGGTACCAAGTTGGCTCCATCTACGGCTTATCATCCCCAAACTGATGGACAGACAGAGAGAGTTAATAAATGGTTGGAGACTTATCTTCGCCATTTTTGCTATGATGTCCAAACCTCATGGGATTCTTGGTTACACCTGGCTGAGTTTGCTTATAATAATTCCACTCATGCGAGCATAGGAGTTTCACCCTTTGAGGCTTTGTATGGTTACAAGGTGCCCCTACCCACAGTCATTTTTAACGAAAAGATCAACCCTCATGGGAAGGAAGAGTTGGATAGAATGCAGACCCTTCTTCAGCAATGTAAGGTGAATCTAAGGAAGGCTCAAGATCAGATGAAGATGTATGCTGATGAGAAGAGGAGGCCTTTAGAGTTCCAGGAAGGAGAGCTGGTTTTGTTGAAGGTGCCCAAATCCAAGTATTCTACATTGAAAGATGGATCCAGTAATAAGCTTGCCCACAGATTCTATGGTCCTTATAGGATCCTTAAGCGGATTGGAGATTTGGCTTACAGACTAGAGCTTCCCTCTTCTACAAAGATTCATAACGTCTTCCATGTTAGTCAGCTCAAGCCCTATTATGGTGATCCAGTGGATTTAGTTGATGAGCTGCCACCTATTGATGAAGATGGTATTGTTCAGTACATCCCAGAGGCTGTTATAGGTCAGCGTGAAAAGAAGCTTCGATCACGTTCTATTGTGGAATATTTGATTAAATGGAGAGGTTTACCCTCTGAAGAGGCTTCTTGGAGACCTGATTCAATATTGGATGAGTATCCATACTTGAAGGATACATTAGTGGCTGAAGCCTATTGCTTATGGAGCTAGTATTGGTGCAGACTGGTTCAGGACAGCACGCTGTTTTAGAACAGTTTTTGTCGTACTTCATTTTCAGAATTGAGCTATCTACATGAGCTTAAAGTACTCTTCAAGAGCTTCGTTTTGATATGTGGTACACTTCATTTGGACACTTCTATCAAAAGTTATGGCTGATTTGGTCCAGCAGGGACTGTTATTCCAGCAAGCTGTCTACTTTCTTCTGGAACTATTTGTTGAAGATTCTATGGCTCCAATGGCTTCTAAGGTTCTTCAAATCATGTATATAGCAGGGTCCACTTTTCGTACTTCAAATTCAGCCCTTGTAATGATAAATTCTTCACTCATTCCCTATTTGTTAAGCTGTAAAACAGAGTAGTACTCTGTTCTATCCATCTTTTCTTTAGCTCTTTCTAGTTTTGTTTTTGGGGACAAAAACTTTTGGGAAGGGATGGATTGTAAGAAGCTGGGAATACTTAGAATGTTAATAATATGCCATGTCACACTGACACTGGTATATAAGGAGAGAAGTTGTAATTTTTCACATCTTTTGACATATCAATACAATTACAATCTTTCTCTCCCTTCTTGCTCCAAGCTTCCATGGCTTCTTCACCTTTCCTGTCTTTCTCTCTCCAATTCTAGTCTTTCTCTCTCCTCGTCACTCTATTTCTCTCTCTTTCTGCAGTCTTTCTCTCTCTTCTTTCTCTCTCCCTAGTTCTCTCTCTGACAATTTGATCAGTTTCCTCCCCCTCCACCTTCAGAGGATTTAGAACCCATTGACATAGAGGATCTTGATTTCCCTCCTCCATTGGTCATTCAACGGAAGCGCTTGAAGCGTGTGGCAGAGAAAATTTCCCCAGTCATTCCTTCAGTAACAGTTCCTACTACCTCTAGAAGTGACCTCCCTACCTACCTCACATGCAACAACTTATTTAGGGCACATCGAGAGGGTTCTTTGGAAATATCAATTCCTTCGCTGAACAGTTTAATGTCAGGGGATGCCATTCCTTTCCTTTGTAACGACATCTAGAGTTCTATTGAACTCTCAACGACAGCGTGTATTCAACAGTTATATGCTTCTTTCTATGAAAAATTGATGCAATCTAAAGACCAGATGCATAAGGCAACCATAGAGTTAGCCTCTGCTAAAGACACTCTTGCCAATTTGTTTAAGCAGATGGAGCAGCAGACACAAATGATTGAGACCCAAAGAGAAGAAATATCTTCTTTGAAAATTCAGTTATAGCAGAGGCTTAGTCAGAGGTCACTAGAGTTTCGGAAGAGAAAGAAAAAATGTCCAAAGAAGCTCAAGAGTTTAAGACTCTTTTAGATATGAAACTCTCAACTTTGCAGAATGCTCACAATACATTAGAATCCCAAGCTTCCCAGATTAAGCAGCTGCAGGACCAACTGGCACAATCACGGTCCATTCCTCCAAGCCCTAGTGTTCCTATGATTCCTTCTATATCTCAGCAGGACTTGGCAGTTCTCCAGAGACAGGCCACATTATGTCCATTGTTTCAAGATAAAGTGGAAAGATTATAGTTCAGGATGGATTTATTATGGTCTACATTTGAGCAATTTCAGGAGTATGTTCCTCCCGACCATTCCTTTTTTGTCCACTATCAGTTACAGAAGTTGGCCTTCTATATTAAGCTCTCAATGATGGATCTCCCTCTTCCAGAGGATGGCTAGAGTGGAGCTTGGTCTTTTGATTTGCTGACAGAAGTTATCCGTATGGTCTTTGAAGATTCCGTGACGATGGATACCATGTTGTTGTCTTATATGTATCTACGAGGTGATATGTTAATTTCAGATGATGTAGATCTGGCTTGGTATGTGGGAGATGTGGTCTTACAAGCTGCCTTATATGTCAACTATTTGGAGTTGAGGATAGATGACATGTTCCATTGCTATTCTTCTAAAGTGGCTACTTGCCCTGATACTTTATGGCATTCAATGATTGATTATGTAGTCATGAACCAATACCAGAATACAGCTTCTACTTATGTGCAGAGCACTAACCAACTGAGGGTGGATCTCCTAGCTTATCTTTCCAAGAACCATCCATTTGATTCATCCATCTTTGATGCCTACCATCGACAATCTATTTTAGGTCCCTCTGTTCCTAGCTTATTGTACTATCAACAATGGCCCATCGTTATGATGCTTATTTTTCCCTTTATCAATTCAACTCAGCAGCTATTTTACCTCTCCTTTTCCAACCTCGGGGTTTTTCTCAAATTCCAATCTTTACCTATTGTTCTTTCATTGAAGATCGAGTCTTTTTCCCTTCTCCGCCATGTCCTTCTCCATCTTATACCTTCTACTTTTCCTGCTTATCAATTGACACATTTCCTAACTGATTCGCTTAAATTTTCAGCCACTCCTTCTTTAGCTTATTCCTCATTTTATGATTTTGCCTACCTATCTCTTCATCCTCTTTTACTTATTCTACTTCCATTTCCTGCCACTTCTATTTCTCAACCCCCTCAGTTGGTTAGTGGGTACGAAGGATTTGATCAGCAAATTCTGAGAAGAAGAGGATGGAGCTCAACTAATTCTCTCACGGGACCACAGATTAATTGGCCATTAATTCCAGGGGACTGGACAACTCCTAGTCAAGCATACCAAAATTACCTCCATGTTTCTCAACAATATTCACAATCTCTAGATCCTTTAGTGAGATTGACAGCCTATTTTGCTTGGTACTTAGCATATATGCATAGGCATTCCCATAACAATCAAATGGCCATTCCAAAGCTTTGTATGAATGTCAATGTGAATATTGATTCCCAATAGTTGGATGTCCTATATTTTCATGCCCTTTGTCTACCTAGCAGATACCTTGTTTTGCTAGAACGGATGTGCTGCCTTCAATTCTTTCAGAATCCTCCAAAATATTTTGTAGATGAGTCTTTATCCTTGGATCGCTTTTGAAATAATTTGTATGTGATGAGTTTGTGCTATTTGAATAATTTGTTTGAGAGCTCTCTTTTCAACTATTGATGGTGATGGTGGATGGCAAGTCTACGATGAAGAGTTGAAGAACCTCTATATCCTTTACAAATTTGTCATGACTTTTTATTGTTTATCAGATGTGCGAATGAAAACGAAGTTTTCCTTTAGTAGTATTCTTTTCTAGAGATATAGGTGATAAGTTGGGGTCGTGGTGGAGTGATTGTTGAAGATATTAAAGAAAGATTAAATTGATCTCTTTAGTGAACTTATATTTTTCTTTTCCTTAGGTTGCAAGGGCACTTCCTTTCTAAGTGTGGGGATATGTTGAGAGTGAAAAAAGACTGAATTTTTGATGGATTTTTGTTGTTTTTGAGGTCTGAAAGATTGTTTTTTGATGGATTTAGAGTGATATATGGTTGTTAATGGAAGTGTTTTGAGAGTGTTTTGGATGATATTGATTATGTTTTGGAAGCTCATGATGATTTCTAGTAGAAATATGAGGCTCTGTGATGTTCTGATAGGTTCTATTAAGGTTCTGATTGGTTATGATACCTTTTGTATAGCCTCAGTTTTGTTCTGATTTTCTTCTGTATGAAGCAAAGTTTGATGATTGATGAAGGTTGAAGGTTGAAATCTTTTGAAAGATTATTGAATAGTTTTTGATAGTTTGGAATGGTTTTAGTATGAATTAGGAGGATATATTGTTCTCTGAATGACCTTCTGTAACCCTTTGTAAATCTTCTGTAAAGCCTATGTCTCTATTCTGTCTCTGCTCTGTTCCTGTTCTGTTCTGTAGATCTTCTGTAAGTGTTTTGTAGAATGTATGTGTGACTTTGGAAAAGTTTTCTAACTTTTGGAAAGTTCAAAAGAGCTAAAACAAATGGAAGAAGCAGCTAGTGAAGACTAAAGAGAAGACTGGAGAGATAGTGACGGTAGTGAGCTATGAAGAGACACTATAGTGACTCTGGTGCCTCTTCGCATCAGACATACATCTTGGGAGGTGCATCCATGACCTAAGAAGGATTATTGAGAGTCATTATTTAGCATTGTAGTGAGGAGATGATGTACTATTGAGAGAGAGAGAGAGAGAGAGAGAGAGAGAGAGAGAGAGAGAGAGAGAGAGAGAGAGAATCAATTCTATCAAAGCAGTGTATCTGTTTATGAGAGATTGAGAGAGAAAACTATGAAGACATTGAAGATGAATACTATGTGATTAATTTCCATTAAAAAATAGTGTATTCTTTTATGTTCCTTGTTCTATTGAAGGATTCTATGAAGATGTTGAATATTATGGTTGATTCTATCAAATCCGTGGGCGATATCTACTATGATGTTGCGTGAAGAATTGCTGTTTTCTTTGTTTTGGTCATCAAAAGAATGAAATAAAAGCTTGTTGATGTTACAAGAGATATTTTCTTGCAGTAGAATTCTCTTTTCCTTGGTGTTCCTCTTGGGGCTCCAATCACTTTAGGTTCAACATATAAAAACAATTTCTTTGAATTATCTCTTGATACAAATTCATTATACACCTTTAATTCATGATAAAAAAACAGGTTTGAGCAATTCCTTCTTAATAGTTCCTTTCAGAAAAATGAATTTTTACAATGTTTTGTGTTTGAAGGTATTATTCTCTCCAAGTTTCGTTCCCCGACTAGTATTGGAATTTCTAGGACACATTTTGGAAATCTAAGGGTAGTTGGCAGTTTGTAAGAGCCTAAGGAGTTTATGACCAGATCCCTCTCATATCCTTACCTCTTCCTACAAACTAGAGTTTCCTACGACAAGACCTTTTGCGTCATGATTGGTCTATACTCACTAAAGCGAAACAAAAGGGAAAACCCCTTGGAATAGGTTTTATTCACGCTAGCCTTGGGGAGGTCTAGCACTATTAAGAACACTGTCTCAGTCCCGACGTTCTGTGCTTTTCAGAATACTGCCTCAGTTGGCGATCTATACTCAGTCATCCATCTTTTAGCCTAATGATTTTAGGAAAGATTAGAACCTAACTTACAATCACAAACATCTTATTTTGAATGCATTAATTTTAACAAATTTATTTCCAAGACAAATCTTTTCTTTCCAAAAATCATAATATCAAGGCAAAATTAGTATAAGTGGAAAAATTAGCATAAGTGGCAATATCTTCCAATAGTCTTCTTAGATTTTCCCTTCCTCGAGATCTAGTTGGACTGAATCTAAAATCTAAACAATAATTTTATTCTTTAGAAGAACCCCTTTGGAGTTTCGTGGGTCCTTGCCCGCAATAAAAGAAAATCTTAGTTAGTTTAATTACAAATAGTATTCTTTGGCAATTTCATCTCAATGTCTCTTATATACCGAGGATTAGTGTCTGTGATTACCCATTAGAGGTTTCGTTTGATCAACACAAATAAAAAATGTTAAATCTTTTAGGGACACAATACCTTCCTTGTACTCGCTTAGGTTCATCTTGTTCAGACCCAAGTTACCTCTTGGAATTTGCAGTTAAGAATTCTTTTAAAAGACTATATGTAGGAATTGAATAAAATCTTATTTTGTGAATGTAGCTTTTGTTGCCCATTCATGGGGTGATAGCATGCTAGCTACCTTAATTATAAAATATAGTACATGGGGATCCATGACATATGCTTGGTTGATGGTATTCGCACCTTCGTTTGTAACCCTAGTACTCGTCATTCCATTTGTAGTGATTGTGTCCGCAACGTTATTAGCAGCTCCTACCTCTATGACCTTTGTAACTTTCTTCTTCAGGGCCATGGTCTTTAATCGCAAGATTGATAAGGGGATTTTGACGAGGGATCTTGGGGATAATTAGATTGACAGAATTGTGATTGATGGGGGAAGGCGATCACCAAGAATTTAGAAAAATCGAGAAGAGTCTTGATTCTACAGAGAAATAGGATAGAAGGGAAGGAGAATTTGATTTCAAGAGTTTGCGGAATATCCTTCTTGTCTTCTGACAAGGTTTTCTATCCTTACACTTCTCTTGCCCCACTTCCTATCGTTCTATACTCTTGAGAAGAGCCTCTCCTCTCTTGCTGGAACTGCCCTCAAGGGCTCCCCATACCTCGTATTTATAGCTTAATTGAAGAAGAAGGTCTATGGCCAAGAAGAAGAGCTCTTTATGGAGGGTAACTTGGCAAATCAACAATCTAGAAGCTTTCAAGATGCAATATGATGCTTGCAATTTGATCTTTGAGGTCCAGAGAGGTTGCCAAAGATGCCATGACTAATTCACCTAGCTCTTGGATGATCTTATTTCAATCCAAGGCTCTCGTCCAATTGAGAAGAGGGGGAGATTGCTGGAGTTAATTGCTGAATTATAAAAGGAGAATCCATGCTTTTTCATCCGAAAATAGGAATTCCAAAATTGGGGATTAAGGCATCGTTATTTTTTAATTAAAAAAGGGGGGGCGGGCCTGTTCGTTGATATCTTCTTCTCCTTCTTCTTTATTTTCATAAGCTTTTAATATTTAAAGCTTAAAGCTTTGTGATTTATCTTACTTTCCAAGTTTTAAATGCGTTTGGTCAAATTCGACCTATGGCCCTTGACTCACATTCACGCGGTAACTTTTGTGACCGATGGCTAGTATCCTTATCAATATGGGAAAATGTCGGGTACGAACCTTGGACCATTTTGCTCGAGACCTTCTCTATTTAATGATTTAGAGTGCTTCAAATCCATTTTACGAGAAGTCATGAAGATTTGAAATTAAAGTTGGGATATCACACACAACCCAAGCAGAGCTTGACTACTACTCCCTATATAAGTGCATCCATAGGTAACACCATGGTATACCTATAAAGCCCTTCTCCTCTTTTATGCTTGTTATCCCCAAACTAGTTTGAATTAAGCTTTGTTCACACTATAATTTTAAAACCAATTGTTTTGAAATCTTCCTTCACACTAGCCTATCAAGAAATCCATTTATTTGAGGTTCCTATTCATATTGTTACCTATCCTAAACCAATTTGTATATAAAAGGCTATTTGTATGTAGGATCCTTCATTGACTAAATAAATCTCTTTGTAAATTCCAAAATTTTCTTTATGTATGGAGATAGACATAGATGTGTAAGTCACTGCTAAGACATCGTGATCCTTAAAATGATTGAAATTGAAGCGATGGAAAAAAACCAATGGTAATGGTTTTGAAACTTGTAAAATGAAAACCATGTATCACTTAATGTGAAGATACCTTTGGAAAATATTTGAGGAATGTGAGGGTGCTAATAATCCAACATGGAAAAGAAAAAGTAATAAAGCACTTGAGATAATTGCATGAGGCTTATTAAATGATGTTCTTAATCATATATCATGAATTACAAAAGAAAAAGAAGCTTGGGATGAATAAGGCAAAACCTTTGGATCCCAATCATAAAAACTCAAAGATAAACATTCTAATGAATATTTCCAAGTTAGATCTAAACAGTTATAACTCCTTGACTTCATTGATATAATAAAGTTAAAAGGTTGAAGTGTACATGTCTTTATACACTCTATAGAAAAGTATTTTCAAAGATTGTTTGTAGAACATGCAAGAAAGCTTCACAAAAGGATCAAGATTGCTAGAACAATGGAAAACCCAAGTGAAAAATTGCAATAAATCTTGACACATTGAGAAACACTACTCGAATAAAAAAGCCAACTATGTACAAGAATCGTCCTCATCTAAACATTGTAATGAAACTCCTTTCTAAGAAGTTGTATTACATATACTCTTTTGACACTACATGAGGTAAAAATCCTTGTAGGCATTAAGGAGGGGGGGACTATATCCTTTCATGTAATTATTTAGGGGGGGAGTGTTAAGATTTATGGTGCTATAGGTAGTGCTAAAGGTACATGCAATGTATATCGAGGTATTGTATCCCATAATAAGCAAAAAGGAAAAAGTGTGTCCTAGCTCAAAAGCTATTAAAGAATGTATTCACTCAATGATCAAATCAATCAAGTCTCTTTCATGACATCATGACTCTCTACTTGTTCTTCTTTTTTCCCCATAGCTCATCCCATCTCTTGCTCAAAGCATGTTTTGTAACAAGTTCAACTATCAATCTCTTTAAAAAGCTATTTTACACACCTTTGCTTATCCTTACCCTAAAACCATGATTGGGATATGTCTATAGTTGATGCAGACCATGGTGGCCTCTTTGTTGTAAGAGAAATAAGGGTTTCACATGAGCCTATATATTCGTTTTTCAACATAATTGGCAAGCCTCCTTTTCTCCTTGAGGTGGGGTTTTACAATAGAATTCAACATGTGACAATCAACACAAACTAAGTTTTTCACTCTAATATGGGTTTTTAATAGATGATTTAAGGGTTTTTTGGAACATTCAATAGTTCCCTCAAGGGTAGGATGACCACCACTAGGAGTTGTGGATGATTCAAATGAATTGACCTAGATCTACTGTAAAGTTGCATGTAGTGCTTTTAGGCTTTCTTTATTATGACATTCCTTTAAGATCTTTTGGTTTCTTTTGTTGCAATTCAAGTGCTTGAGTTAATTCTAAGTGCGTATGTCTAACTAGGTATACTCCACTTTGTTATAGTACACATTGTTGCCTAGTCTCCAAGATTTGAAAAATGCATGGGTCCTCAAGTTTGGGAGCTCAATGGATATCGGGAGTTTAACCCTCCTAGTTTCACAAATATAGTTGCCTGACCTCAATGGTGTACTACATTTTAACTTTTGTTAAGACTAATGCTTTCACATCTTATAGTCAACAATTACACTTTTCACATCAAGGTGGTCTTTTTGCTCTTGGATGACTTTAACAATCAGTGGGATCCTCTTGGTTGATGAATGTGCACTATAGATGGGGATTGGGGGTTTTAGCCTTTGATTATCAAGAGTCAAGAATGAAATCAAGGGGGCCAATGAAGGTTTTTACATTGAGGTGACTTTTTCATCCTATAAGATATTTTTGGTAGTTGGTAATGGCCTTCCAATTGTCAATGATTTTAATCTTTCCATAGGTCTCATATTCCTTATGTTTTGGTCACTAAATTCCAAACTTTTCAAGCTAGCTTTATATGAATTTAGGGCATTGTATTTATATTTTGAGTCTATTGCTTGGAGGTTTACTAGCCTAAGGTTATTTGCCTCAAAGTGCTTGATTCTTAGAACGGAGCAGGCTACCAAAACATTGGTGTAGTATGAGTTTAGGGCATTTTTACCCTAAGATTGGTTTCACCTCAAGGTGGTCACATTAGTCTAAATTACTCTAGTCTCTTTGTTACAGAGAGTATATGTGAGAAGTGAGCCTTGTTTTGGCAACCTCCATTTTTTAGAGTCCACATAGTCCAATTGGTCCTCTTTTCCTTGTGGGCATATATTAAGTACCACTGTTGGCACCACTACCTCCATCATTGCCACAACCACCACAACATCTTACTATCCTTCTCATCATCAATAGTATAACATCTAGCACCACAAACACTTATCTCTCTCTTTTTCCACCTCTTAACTCTCTCAATCATGAATTCTCGATTCTTTCATATTTTGTGTGTGTGTGTGTGTGTGTGTGTGTGTGTGTGTGTGTGTGTGTGTGTGTGTGTGTGTGTGTGTGTGTGTGTGTGTGTGTGTGTGTGTGTGTGTGTGTGTGTGTGTGTGTGTGTGTGTGTGTGTGTGTGTGTGTGTGTGTGTGTGTGTGTGTGTGTGTGTGTGTGTGTGTGTGTGTGTGTGTGTGTGTGTGTGTGTGTGTGTGTGTGTGTGTGTGTGTGTGTGTGTGTGTGTGTGTGTGTGTGTGTGTGTGTGTGTGTGTGTGTGTGTGTGTGTGTGTGTGTGTGTGTGTGTGTGTGTGTGTGTGTGTGTGTGTGTGTGTGTAATATGTCAAAAGAGTTCAAACTACCATTCTCTCTCTCTCTCTCCAACAATGCATCAACAATTCTCTCTCCTTAATTGTTTTATCTCACTAATAGTATAGCTTGTGTGCTCACAATTTATAATTATATATTGATGTGTTAGTACTTTAATTGTGCACACATAAGTGAAACCACATATACATGCACTTAGACATTCCACGCACACACACACACACACATCTAATTTGTTGGGGGAAAAGGCACATGTGCCTATCTTTTAGTGACATTTGATAAGGGAAGACCAGTCACACATTGTAACTATTGGAGTTCTCACACCCTGTTTCTCTTGCTCCTTCCACCACAGCTCTTACTTCTACTTGCATGCTTCTAGTTAGGGATTTCCCCTTCAATTGTTATCAGAGATGAGTTTGAGGAGCTTCTCTTTAGTTTGGATCTTCTCTTTAGTTTGTTTCAGCCAATATCAATACCTACAATAGTTCATGGCTTCTTACCTCAAGGTACACACTTGATGCTCCACCTCTTCCCAGCTTGTTAGACTTCTTCTAGGCCTTGAATAGGCTTACTTGAGCATTACTAAGTGCTCTTCCCATCCCATTTACTTTAGCAAAGACACCAAAGAGGACAACACTAGTAGTGTGATTTACGCTTGCTAATGCTGCCCCATTTTACTACTCCATTTCACTTCATCTCCAGCTTGTCACACCTGTTCCCGGCCTTAGGCAATCATTTCACATGGTATCTAGCACCTTTGGCATGAGATTGAACATTGATTGGAGATCCTAAACCTATGTTATCTACTATATACATTATTAGACTTGCTATTTGCTTCAAGATAGAGGTCTTACCTTCTTTGATATCAAGCATCTTACCTATAGCAAGGCTCTTCAATCTTGGCAATATTTGAAGATTGTAGAGCTATGGAGTCCAATCTAGAAGCAACATTTTGGGGGTTTTGATAGCAACAAGTTGGGGAAGTCATTATTCCTCTCTAAGTGAGCCCTTGGATAATAGGACTTTGTCAATAATCTCATGAATTCTTGATACTTGAGCAATCTTATAGCTTCATTCTTCTATGTGGACTCTTCATCAAGCAACCTTGAAGGCATGTGATAAGATATTTATACTTTCATAGTATATTTGGGCCAATCTTTGTATGAGTAATGTTTAAGAGCTAAAGGGTTCATGGATTACATTGAATCATTGATATGCTTATGTCTAAGTGATTCTATCCTATTGGCAAGGAGCTTGGCACATTGATTATATTGATGGCATGCTTATGATGGCATGGAATTGCTTATGAAAGTATCAAATGCTTATGTTGATATTCGTATGTGAATGGTAGTGGTGCTCATAGCTATACTTATGCTTATGATGGCAATGTCATGCTTATGTTGGTAATGGTGGACATTACTCAACTCACTACAATCATTAAGACCAATGGTATGGGTTTCTAACTACTTCACAAAAATCATATATTGGTGCCTTGGAATCCTACAGAGAGTCCCCTCATCTCTAATAGTGAGCCTACAAGGTTAAACAGTGTCAAAGTTGGCTCTACATGTCTCTTACATGCTCATTTAGACACGAATAGGTTCTGGACAACTTTTCTCAACCAACTTTGGATTATTATAACTTTTTGTCCTAGTCAAAATTTTATTATTAAGTTCTTTGTTTGAAGAAGAAAAAGTAAGCTTCGATTTGAAGAAAAAGGTTCATTGATCGGGCCTTTCTAGAAAAAGTTATGGCTGATTTAGTGACAATAGGTATCGTAAGACTACGCTCTAAAATGGTAGGAAAATAGAGATTTATGAGCATTATCAAAGAGATTGGTTCTATCAAGTTAGATATTTCTTTGGTTGACATAATGGGTACTTTGACACATGCATTTATGACTCTAAATTGGTAGTAGAGGTGGTAGATATGAGAATGATATAAAAGTGTTTGTCTACCAACTAAACCCTCATGTTTCCCAATTCGCTACCGCAAATTATTATGTAGATCCTCCTTAGTCTTTATGACAACATTGTTTTCCAAGGATGTATGTGTAATATGGAAGCCAAAAGAATGCTAGTTGGAATGCTAACCATGGTCAATCTAAAGACTAATAATGAGCAATATGATGAGCAAGATGAAGACCACGAAGATGAACAAGAAGAGGACAATGACCAAGTAGGTGAGGGGACAATGAAGAGCAAGATGTACAAGCTAATGACATAATAGTTGAAGAACCACATGAGGCACTTATGAATGTAGATGATTATGTTGAAGGTTTTGAAGGCTTGGAGCAACCTCATGATCATCTTATTAAGGATATGCATTAGCTTACACTTAACCACGCTTTATAATAGCCATTGAATGCATATGATCATGAATACCTTGATCATGGTTATGATGGTTGGGATGTGTATGATGATGATGTAGCATATGAAGTGGGTATACATGAAGATGATGATGACATTGTGCTTCCCTATGACCTAGGGGATTATGGATACAATTATGGGCATGATTATGGGGATACTTCTTTGTACCCATTTAATCCTAGTGGTTGGGAGCACATGATGGATGGCGATTCTCTTCTCTAGGATAATCATTATGCTAGAATACCTTCTAATATAAGAGGTTAATGGATTGCTTGGGAACCTCATTTACACTAGCATCGATCTTGGGGAAATTTTCTTATCTTTAGGAGGCTCTTTTGGGCTAAAGACTAGTCAATTATGGCCCTATTTTAGTGTAGGAGGACTGTAGACAGCTCATTGTTTCAAACCATATTTTACTCTCAACTTTAGATAGCAAAACACAATCTATATTGACAAAGAGCACTTTCAAAGAGCTCCAATTTAATGTGTTGTATGCCTTGATAGGAGTTTTCTGTAGAAAGTTATATCAAATTTACTAATATAGGGTCCTGTAATAGATGACATGTTATCTATTGTCTCTATAGGAGTCCCTTCATGAGGCTATAGTGGCCAAGTTTTCAGTTTTATAATCTACAATGGATGTACATATGGTCTACTTGGTTTTTCACTCTTAATTCCATCCCTTACATGGTACATACTAGTGATTTCTCTATTTTTGTAGCCATTGTAACAAAGTAGTACTCTGACTTTCCTTGCATTTAGCCATTATAATAAGTCCCAAAATGTTTTTGAGAAATAAACTTCTTTTGAGTGGGGATAGAATATAAAGGATGGGAAATAGGATACATGAGGACAAATGTATAAAAGGTGGAAGGACCAAGGAAATAGGGTACAGGTGTATAAAAGGTGGAAGGACTAGTCATTATGAACCAATTTGAATATAATACAAGTCTTTTTCTTGCTTCATCTCTCTCTTCCAACTTTCATGGCTGCCATCTTCCTTCATTTCCTGTGTTTCTCTCTTCTTCCAGTATTTCTCGTTCCTCCTCTCTTTCTCTCTCTCTTCTTACAATCTTTCTCTCTCCTTTAATAGTCTTCATTCTCATGTATTTCTCTCTCCCAACTTACTTCATGATAGTTATCAACTTATTAGTAATTAGTAGTTAGAACTACTTTAATAGCTAGAAATGCTTAGTAATTAGCAATTAGAATTAGTTACTAAATAGTAATAGTTACAATTAGTACTTGATAATTAGTAGTAAGAGAGAGAGAGAGAGAGAGAGAGAGAGAGGGGAGTGGTGTTAGGGAGATTTATTTTTGCCTAAAAGGGGATTATCGACGTTTCCATATTTGGCACAATCCAATATCCCTCGTCTCTCCCTCTTGATCTTTCATTTTCTCTCTCTTCTCTTATATGCATTTAATGCTCCACTAGCTCAAAGTGGTTATATAATGCCACCCCCTCCTATGACCCCCCTGTAATGAAGAGGACTGAAGAGGGAGAAGAGAGGAGAGAGAAGATTATAGAGAGGAGGGAGAAAAAGAGAGAATAGGAGAGAGAAAGACCAAAGAAAGAGAGAAAGAAAGAGAAAGGAAAACATGAAAGCAAGAGAGAAAGGTGAAGAGACTTGATTATGCGATAATTGATCCTAATTTTGTCCCTTTACACCTTATGTACCCCATCGATGTGATCGAGTATTTTCCTTGTGCTAAGCTATATTCTCCACTCTTTACATTCCATCCCCACTTGGATGTTTTTGTCCTCAAAAACAAAGATTAAGACTTATTATAAGGGCTTTTTAAGTGGTGGATAGGCAAATTACTACTCTGTTTAGGCATTGCAAAGAATCCAAAATCTTTAAGATAACTCATGGATGAGAATCTAAGGATAAAGTACAATATTAATGCAACCATATTGAACCATAAAATTGGGAACTTGGTTCAAAATGTATCAGTTAGGAGCTCCTTTGTTCAATAATCATTGTGCTACCTACACATACCTTGTTGCATTAAATGTCATAACTTTTCATAGGTTGATTCGAATAATATGTACTCTAGCTTCAAAGAAAGCTTATTCTAAGTGCATTTAGGCTATGTAAGATACATGTCTCTATAATTAAAATAAAATTAAAATTGGTATAGAGTAGAGAGATATTGTTCATGTAGACTACCATGAAACAATGGTATAAGATAGAGCCCAACTAACATAAAGATCCTTTGAAGTTTCTACCAAATGTGAGAGAGGTTTACTTTTTAAGCTCGATATTTATCCCACTTGGATGGGAAATGTATGATCTATACTATCCATTGGCTATCCATTGGAACATTACCTATAAGGTTATGATCAAGTAAAGCTAAAATCATAAGTGTCTCATATATGGATTCTTCAATGACTAGTATAGCATGATTCACTAATTTTTCCAACAACTCATCAAGGATCACCATGATTCGTAAGGCTAAAACATATGGGGCAAACATCATGACTACATTGATTGCATCAACCCCTAGCTCTTGCATGCCTATGATCCCTACATTCTTGGCTACCACCAGGCACTCAAACTCAAGGTCCTTGGACTAAAGGGTCTCCTTCTCATGAAACTATAGTGAGATGCTCTCATCGTGTCTTAGAGTAGTCATCAAGGGGGACTGGTATGCAACCAACTCATTTCTATTTGATCCTTCTCTTCATTGGAAAACTCAGGTACAAGTGTCAGTTTAGCATTCTTGGCCCTGCATGTATGTTTGTGATTAGCTGACATAGGCTTAGCACAACTATAGCATAAGCCTTGAGCATGCATTTCTCTTATGTTATCACTAGTGAGGTATCTACCATTAATAGCATCATGCTACCCACAATAATGTTGATTAAAAGCATTCCAAAAGAAGACCAATCACATGTATCATCATCACCTATATGTTGCTCTCCTATAAGAAGATGCATGATCACAATACACATGCTACTCATAAGATAGTGTCTATCCATACTCATTATTGAACAAATTTATCAATGGTTGATGTGTATGTTGCTCCTATGTATATATTCATATACATTTCATCTTATTAACCATGTGCATGATGTTGTTAGATGATTATCCATGCCCATGACTATAATGTAGCTCATAAGAATGTGCATAGTCATTAGATGCATGTTGATGCTCATAAAATATATAATCACCATATGAATGTTGACCATAAGTATGCACATCCTACTGCATTTGCTCATCATCCCCATACCAATGTCATATTGTTCATAATTCCCATGAGAATGCTCACACTATTGCTCATAATCATGATGTTGATAATATTTACGGTGTCCATACCCATAACATTGTTCATCATAACGATGTTTATCCTACCAATCATATGGATTATATCATTGGTCATGGTGAAAATCAAGTTACTAACCATATTGACCCTTCTTGGATTGATTATCACAAGTGCCATTGGATCTAGTAGTTGATCAAACTTAGACATAATTGGTCGTGTCACTCAATTAGGTGGTTGTGCACCTCAGCCTTGATAGCTCCTTATCACCATAGAGTAGCATTCAATGCATTCATTTGGGATCCCAAGAGTGAGAAAAGGACCTAGAGTTATGAGCCATGACTAAGTTTATCTAGTTGTTGCTCACTCCTACTACCGCTCCCCTTGATGTTCTAGGAAATATCCACTTTCACAACCATCTAAACAAACTTGCAAATCTGAATTTCAAGTTGTCCATGCTTTTATTTTTACCCCTCATTCAAATCAAACACTCATCATAGTTACAACCTACTATGAGGTAAGTAATACATTTGTTTGCAACCAATTATCTCCCTCTTAAATACTAGGGATTCCTTAGTGACAATAGTTGTCACACCTCCCCCCTTACATTATCATGGACACAACATCTGGATAGAAGACCCCTGCCTCCACTAGTCAAGTATTCCCATCCCTCCCTCTCTCTCTCTCTCTCTCTCTCTCTCTCTCTCTCTCTCTCTCTCTCTCTCTCTCTCTCTCCTTACCTTTCTCTTTGTGTGTAGATTGCATTCAAAATGGACTCATCATCATGTGCCACATCCAAAACAAAGATTGAGGTCCATATATTTGTAGCCTCTCTCATTGCCAAACCAACAAATAACTAGTTCTTAATGTTGAAGGAGAAGGGGATTTGTATTGGCAAGGGTGGATGTGTTCTTGCTATTGCCCACATGATTGACCAAATACAAAGTATACCAATCCATTACAAGAGTGACTAGGAGGTTAGTAAGTGTATGTTCTAGATACTTTGGTTTCAAAAGACTATCTTATCAAGCAAGGATATGGGTCTACATTGCAGCCATCCCCTACCATAGACCTCACTAGAAGCCCTTGCAAGGATATGGGTCTACATTGCAGCCATCCCCTACCATAGACCTCACTAGAAGCCCTTGCAAGGATATGGGTCTACATTGCAGCCATCCCCTATCATAGACCTCACCAGAAGCCCTTGCAATGTGGGACAAGAAGTGATCAATGTGGAAGGCTCATAGCCCCAAAAATGGCCTAAGACATGACTAGTATAACCATACTTGATGCCGAAGAGGACAAGATAGAGACAAGCACTCAAATTACAAGTGTTATTGAGTACATAATGTCTTCAAGAGAGCAACATTGAGTCTTACATAATTTGATTTAAAATATGTATTCTAGAGAGGATGGAGGAAATCCTAGTTTTATATAGTGGGAATGTGGCATACGAGCTTCGATTGATAGCAGACAATATGCATCCTATGGAGGATATGGAGTAGAAGTATGATGGCCATTGCTAGACAAAGCCCATATCAACATCAATGGCATTTCCTAGCATGTTTTATGGAAGCAAATGCATCGAAGAACTTGAGTATCCAAATAGAAATTGCTCTAGCTACTCGATCTCTAGATTACCAAACCATGTGGCATGGACAAGTGTACACTTTTCATTTGCAAGATTTTTAAAAGAATCAAGGGATAACCTCCTACCTTTTGTACCCTAATATTACTGAATATTAAGAATTAACACCCACTTCATGTCATGTAGGGAAACTTAATACAAGCATACCAACCATTGAAATGTCATCTAATGGTTTTGGAAGCCTTAGATGGTTCAAATGCAAAGTAGCTCACATTTTTCTTTCCAAGTACACATGCATAGCATATTATGTGATATCAACGAGCATAATGACAAGATTATTCATCCATCATGGCACATATAAACATGACGTCCAAAGAGACACTTGTAGAGCCAATGTGAAAGAGCTTCGAAGAATCGTAGAGGAAATGATGAGAGACTTTAATGCAACTAGCCCTTTCCACTTACAAATGACTATGGCTAGAAGACTAGTAGGGCATGCATAAACATGACGTGCAAAGAGACATTTGTAGAGCCAATGTGAAAGATCTTCAAAGAGCTATAGAGGAAATGGTGAGAGACTTTAATGAGGCTAGTGTTGGAAATAGGCTCCTAAACTAGGCTCATAGGAATGCTCCCTTGTCTAGTGGAAAAGGGAGATATATTGGACTCGTTTATACCTATGAGAGAGTGTTAGGTGAACCCACTTTGAGGTCATCAACAATGAGATTAGTAGGGCAACTTGTATCAACCTATATAAGAGGCTTCTTCTCTTTGTATTTGAGACTATGAATCTAATGAAGATCATTCTCTATTACATCTAGCTTGTGGCAATCTCTCTTTCTCTCTACACAATCATTTTCTCTCTGATCCACACATCATAAGCACATTGAGATATCCTCCTCCTCCATAGCTAGCATGTGAACTTATGAGTAGTGACCATTGTGTTTTTCACATGGTATCAAAGTGGTCAATCATTAAGACCTATGAACTTTGGCTTGATTAAACTCCTCACCATTCACTTTCTTGCAGTTCATTCCAAGCCACTAATATTTCTTCTTGGTCTTCTCTTTGATGCTTTCCACCCACTTTCTCCTCTTTTGTCTCACCCACCATATATATATATATATATATATATATATAGAGAGAGAGAGAGAGAGAGAGAGAGGAGAGAGAGAGAGATTCATCTTATTTAGCCTCATTAGCAGTCTCTCTTCACCTACTCTTCTCTTTCCTCATTATCATCACCATCTCTCCCCACTTATAGCTCCTTTCCATCAAGCTTCCTTTTTTGGTATCCTCATCTATTTTCACCTTCTACCTATCTCCCTTGAATATTATCCTTTCACCTACTTCCCAAGTCAGAGAGAGAGAGAGAGAGAGAGAGAGAGAGAGAGAGAGAGAGAGAGAGAGAGAGAGAGAGAGAGAGAGAGAGAGAGAGAGAGAGAGAGAGAGAATACTTTATGAAGGTTCTTAAAACCTTAGAAGGCTTCAACACTCAAGGCATAGTCAAATATCAACATAGAGCAAATCAGCAACATATTAGGCATCCATAACACTCGACACATTTGCATGCCTAGCTCAGCTCAACTCAAGGTGCCCAATCCAAAGTAAGAACTAGCTTTGCATCAATCACTATGTCATCATTCAGTGGTCCTCAACTATGACAATATTGAAGATAAGCTCTAGATCTCATCATCAATGGTGACAGCCAAACCAAATTAGGCAACAACTTAGTGCAATCAACTATAACATCAATGGTCCCTCACATGCATAATCATTAGTGTCTTCATGATAGTGACAATGACGACACTATCTCATCCAATAAGCTTTTAAGATTACTAAGATTTAAAATCTTAAACCTCTCCAAGCTCCCGTTCACACTAAGGGCTTTAACTTACCAACAATGAGCCATTGAAATAGTACTACATCAAGGAGAAAAAGACCTAATGCTTTATGTGTCTTCCATGAGGACATCTTTTTAATTGTATGCTATGCACAAGGGAGGGCTTTCCATCAAAAGAAGATCAATGTCAGGTTTTTTTGAATCATCTTGACCTCAAAAATTTGTGTCCAACAACAGTGAAGCTCTTCAACAAGAAAACTTCCAATTAAGTCACTTTGAATTTTGGAAGATCTACATGAAGACCTTGACTTAAAATAGTGGCTAGGTTTCATTTATTTGGTAACTCCTCCATATTTTGTATCCCTCGACTTTGTAAGTTCTACAAGTATGTAATATTAGACTACAAGTACCAAAAAATTTTATTTGTAATCCTTGACATTGTTCCATATGCATTTCTATTGATTAATCCTGGATGTTGTTCTAGATGTTTTCTTGTAGTAATCTTAGACATTGTCCCAGATGTATTCATACTATGTAATCCTAGACATTATTCAAGATGTATTCCTATTGAGTAATCATGGGTCCTTCTTGGAAAAATTCAAAAGTCAAGAGAATTGAGGATCCTTTGCCTATTGCGCAAACATATCATTTACTCTCCTCAAACCATCTTTGAATTGGTCATTAAGGTCTTCATCTTCTTGTTGATCATCAACATTTAGTCACCTAAAGGGACCCCCCTTTCTTGCTCTAAACACACATTTTCTCCTTGCTGCCCAAATTGGATGCCCATTTCAAGATTAGGCACATTACATTTCCTCTATTTCTTTTTGTACATTCTAATGGTGAAGCATCATCATGACTTGAATCCAAATCACTGTATGATGACACCCTTGCTATAAATGAACTCAACTCATCACAATTTCAACAATATGCATCTTCACTGACTTGCACACAAGTGCTTGAGTCCACCTACTCTAGGGAGTTGATGGTATCTTGGCAATGGAACCATACAGCTAGCCTTATTCTTGAAGAGGGTGGTAATGACCTTATTAATTAGCAATCACAGCAAGTATAAGATTCATATAAACTGTAAAATACAAATCTTGGATGATGGACAGCTTGTTAGCCCCCAAAACTAGCGCCCCTTGTGGTATTTCTTTATCTTGAATTGCAATCTGGATGGACTACAATGTGATTCCCTAAATCTCTTTTGCTCTCCAATTGCCTCTTTTTGTACATCAAAATATACCAAGACCTTTTCCCAAGCATCCAAACCCAAGCTACTTTGCATCAATCCCAATGACTAATGGCTACTCAAATTAATGCTCAAATGGGCTATTGCCACCCCAAGTTGAGCCTTGATGGCTCAAGCACTTGCTTGACTTAGATCTAGATCCAGAATAGTACATCGATGAATGTGCACACAAGAAGCATCAATGTCAAAGAAGAATCTCAAACCCTCAGCCTTTAGGACAAAGATTCACTCCTCATGCTCCCTGCTCCAAGCACAAGCTCTTGCAAATACTAAATGCTACTCTAGTACTAGTTGAGAGGGAAGCAATGGTGGGATGTGATGTAGAAGCTATGGAATGCGAGGGTTGAGAGAGAGAGAGAGAGAGAGAGAGAGAGAGAGAGAGAGAGAGAGAGAGAGAAGCACAAGAGAGTTATGTGGGTACAAAAATTGGTGCCATTATTCTTTTCTATCTTCACTAATATATGATTGTACAATGTTGTGTACTTATACAAGGGGTTTCTGCCAACTATAGGCCATTTGCATTTATCCAAACAAGCTATGCCAATCACGATGGAGACTCTCACCAAATTTGTATTTTTTATACATAGCTAATGGGAGCTACCTAAACATAGATATGAATGACTACCTCTCAAGTCCTCACAACATCTTACCAATGAGAGGAACATTTCATGATGTTAATATGCCCAAATGTCATATTGGTTTGAGTTTGATGGCTTTAGCATGGACAAACTACCACCTTTCAAGATTCCCTTGTTGTCCTATCCCTCGCTTTGAGTCATTTAGAGATTAGCAAGATTAGATAGGAATTTATCATCTTGTTACTAGGAGGACATGGTTGATACCAATGCATGAGCTTAGGACAAAATGACTTTCATAGTACTTGACTAATACTAGTCCACAAGCTAATACTAGGATAAAATGACTTTCTTAGTACTTAACTAATACTAGTCCACAAGCTAGGGATGAAGATGGCTTTACTAGTACATGGCTAATATGAGTACGCATTCCAAGGACAAAGATGGCTTTCTTAGTACATTGCTAATAGTAGTGCACAAGCTAGGGGCAAAAATTGCTTTCTATTGAGAGTGTTTTTCCACACTATAGATAATGGCTTTTTTGTTTACTAGAGTGATATGGATGCCTATTTTTCTCATTGGATTATGTATCATTGGTAACTATGCACATCTTCACATAGCTAGAGATTGGGACTTGAAAACATGGATCCATACCTCCTAAGGAGGGCAAATGTCATAGCTAGAGCCAAAGATAGACAAGAACTACACCTATCATTGTTCAACTTATTATGAGATTTTGAGGGTGCTTTCGTTATCTTCAAAGTCAATTTTGGGTCATTATCACGAGTCATGGATTACACAAACCCAACAATGTCTCAATCTCATTCCCCTTGAGATACAAAAACTTAGAGAAATGCCCCTTAGGAGTAGAGCACCAATACATCAAGGGGGTTGTCAAGATGAAACTTAAAAATTTCTTCATGAGGATGCCTGAAGTGGATTCAAATAAATCATACTTTGCATCTAGGAGGAGTACTAAGGAAGTCGCAATATAGCCCCACTCTATGTTTACACATGAGAGACTAATTATTGATAGAGTGATCTAGCTTAGTCATCTAGATGTCCCAAATGTTGGCCCATGCATAGGTGACACGTGCATAGGAGAATAAAAGAGTTAATTGCTATTAACCAAAGACTCCAAGCATATTAAACACCATGAACATGTTGCTCACTTTTGATTTTTGCAATCAGAAGTATAATCTCTCAAATTATGTCATTCAAAAATAGTTCATTTAATATGTGGTATGAAAACCTAAAAACTTGACATTTTAAGCACATGTTTTATCAAGTTCAGACTTCTTTTATAAAACAACTTTTTTATTTTGCATAAAAGACAACTTCTTTTAATTGTCAAACAAAAAAAGTCCAAGGTAACTCGTGGTCAATAGTGGAAGATCTCAAATAGCATATTTGCCACTTATCTTTGGCATAAATCAACCTTTTGCACCACTTAATTCTACATGACATAGTAGTAAAATTCCTTATTTCCCCATGGAATGATGTATGGATTATGTTGTAGGCCCTTACACTGACTACAATGGACTTTTAGGACCTCCCATTTTAGTAAGATAGGATTACTTTTTCTCTAAATTTTTCTAGATATGCACTTGCAACTCATGAAGCTATAATCATATATTGGTGTCAATATTGTTTTTGCTCATATTTAGTGGTCAACTGACCATAACACTAATAGCAATTCTTCATTGGAAAGAACTTATAGCATCCCTTTTAACACCCACAATGAACTTGCAACATGCAACACTAAAAGCCCTTGATATCTCACACAAAACCTAGCATGCCTCCCTAAATGCTCACCCCTTCACATTTCTTCCTTAATTAATAGTGGGCCCCTCTAAATGGCAACAACAACTCCCTTCAAACTAACATCCCTTTATCTACAATATGATGTACCCTTTCACTCTTCTCAAGCTTATGCTTTTTAACCAAATCTTGCAACTCCTCTTAATTTTCACTATCCCACACACGAACTTGCAACTGTAGTATCCTTCAACACACCACCAATAGTTTGAAGGCTAGCAACCTCCTCATAAAATAATGATGATGACGGTTTCTTACTAGAATTGTCATAGCTAACTACCTAAAAATAATCACCTCTTCAAAAAAGTGACCACAAGTAGCACTTTTGCTAGTATATATATTTATTTAAAAGAAGAATGGACCCATGCAATCAACTACATGAAAACCCCCACCTTAGATGCTTTAGTTTTGCAATGGATCCACAACAAAAAATTATGATGATTCCATGCCTACATGAAATAGCCAATAATTAGCCTTCACAATCTTGAATAAGGGTTGCCATTTATCTCAAAAACTACACAATTCTACACATAACAATGGTGTCTCACGGCCTTCCTTCTACATCACATAGTTCCACTACAATTTGGTGGCCCCTTTCTTCCTAGTGACGATCTTCTACTCCTTTTCTTTAATCCCTCTTGATGGAAAGAGAGTTATGTTTGCATACACGTAGCAACTTGTAGTACTAAACCAACAAACACACCAAACAAGACAATCACAATCACTTCGATTATGTGGTGGCTTTAGAATAAAACCCTTAGCCAGTTATGAGGCTTTGTAGTCTCCCTTCAAAAGTGATGAAGAATCCCCTATGATTAACACTTGCACCCACTCTCTCAATATTGTAGCTCTCCATGAGCCTCTTTACATATAAGCATGCATAAACTTTCTCTAAATTGCATTGACAGTCTCCAAGATTTGAGCTTTTTCAATAAGTGTATCCTTTGGAATCATTACATGATATTTTGCTGCCATATGCTAAAGCAATCATAACAAGACTTAATATAGTATTTCCAACAATTGTAACAATATTTACTATAGTACTCCAAGCAATCCCCCCCTTATATCAACTTTTTAGCAAACCAACAAAGCTACCTTGTCCATTCTTCTTCTTTGCATCTACTTCTCCTTTTTTGCAACTATGAAAGCATAGCTTATAGAGTTGTCTTTCCTTCATAGGATACACAAATTCAAGACCCAATAAATGAGGTATTGGAATCCTCATGCACAAGAAGAACTCTATGTTGCATTGCTTTTCTTTTATGTCCTCCTTTGTTGATCCTTTTACATAAAATCCATATGTCTACCTTCTTAGGCTTCCTTTGTCACAACAACAACATATCCATGTGGCCTACATGCACTTAAACTCTCTCTTATTTCCCTTAGACCTTATTCCCATATATTTTATTCCAAGATACCTTCCACTTATTCAAAACCTTGTTGGGGTAACAACGTTTTGAATCAACCAAATATCTAAAGTCACTCTCTACAACTTGCCCTAGAACCTACATCCTCATAAGTCAATTGATTTCATCCATCAACTTGACAAGATCGAGGCTATGTAGCAATGAGCAATGGCGGATTTCTTAGGATGGCATGTACCTTCATATTATGCTAGGCCCCAACCCAGGTGCACTTTCACTTTGTTTATTGATATATTTTTAGGTAGTATGGATACTCATGTAATGTTTTGTACTTAGCCTCTTGCCATCTAAGAACCCTCATCACATGTGATAGTATCAATTGGGATTTTTCTTTTGTCTTTTGGGTTCTGGATTTAGGCTTCTACTTATTATTTCTTTGTTTTGGATAGTTGTAACACTCCAAATATGGTTGTATCTCATGGTTTCATAGATCATTTTGGCCTTTTGTAGATGATAATAATCTCTCTCTCTCTCTCTCTCTCTCTCTCTCTCTCTCTCTCTCTCTCTCTCTCTCTCTCTCTCTCTCTCTCTCTCTACACACACGTGTGTCTATGTATATGGACATACACACAAAATAGCATTATTACCAATTCAAACCCAACTTGGCTTCCAACACTCTAGCAAGATGCAAGATATTTGATGCAAGACATACACACAAAATAGCATTATTACCAATTCAAACCCAACTTGGCTTCCAACACTCTAGCAAGATGCAAGACATTTGATGCCATTTTGACCTAGATGTGTGAAAATCATTTTCCTTTACCATACATAAGGCAAATTATCAAGAGACATGGTTGAAAAATTTTGTTCTAGGGATGCAAATGTAGTTGTATACATATATTTTACTTTGTGAGACATTACATATCTCTCATGATATGTTAAATGGCAACATTTGAACATAGTTTAGAGTTCATTTTAGTTGGGCATCATGCACTCAAGATCTTCGAACCATTGGACACACTCTTATTCCTTCAAGAGTTCAATGCATGAAATCTATTGGCTAGCTCTCACCTAGCTGCCAATACATTGCAAGAAATCTAAAAGCATTGTAGTGAGCTCCCTTGGCCCTCCTTCAAGAATAAAGGGAGCATTTTGGAAAGCTCCACGACTCACACATGCACCCATTCTCCCTTCTCACCATCTACAACCTTCACATGCAACGAGAGAGCATGATCATAGGTATGAGAGAGCACTTGAGAGAAGAGATGGGAACTTCACCCTTGGTGCCTTACACACACACACACTCTGTGTGTGTGTGTGTGTGTGTGTGTGTGTGTGTGTGTGTGTGTGTGTGTGTGTGTGTGTGTGTGTGTGTGTGTGTGTGTGTGTGTGTGTGTGTGTGTGTGTGTGTGTGTGTGTGTGTGTGTGTGTGTGTGTGTGTGTGTGTGTGTGTGTGTGTGTGTGTGTGTGTGTGTGTGTGTGTGTGTGTGTGTGTGTGTGTGTGTGTGTGTGTGTGTGTGTGTGTGTGTGTGTGTGTGTGGAAAACAAGAAAGTGAGAATAAGAAATAAGTTCACATATGGATAGCCTTTTCCATTCTCTTTCATCCTTTTTATACAACTTTTTAGGGTTAGGGCTTTCCCATCCCCCTTGGGCATTGAGTCCACTTTTTGGGCCAATAACCAGTGTTCCCTCTAAGCATGTACTCAATTCCACATTCCTATGCTAAGTGCTACTCTATTTAATTACAATTTGCACAAGAGGGAACCTGACCCTCATTTACAGCAATCAATTTCTTTTCCAAGGCCTAGTGTTTTCCAAGATTTTTTGTGGCTCTCATGTTCTTCTTTCTCTTCACATATTTGACTCTAGTTGAGTGCTAGTCCCATGGTACTCATTTCAACCAGAGTAGAATGAGACTGGTAGAGTGTGCTCGGAGATTTGATGCAATGGTCCTAGTGGAGGGGGTGCTCAGATGGTGATGGTAAGAGTTGGTTAGGGAAAAAAGAAGGAGGGCGGTGATTATCATAGGTAGGGGATTTTGTAGGAATAGAAAAATGCAAGCCACCGATTATTGATGGGTCTTCAACCACTCCATGTACTTGTCATATTGTTGTGCACTCCCTATCTAAGGGTTGTGTCTACCTGTCCAATGGCATGTCATGTGCGTATGCTATACAACTAGGAGATGGCCTGAGTTCCAAGTACACTCAAAACATTATCCCACTCTTGAGGACCTAGTTGGTGTAGTATTGGGTATGGTGCAATGCCCAGGGTGATAGGTCTATCAAGCATGCTTAAATTGACATGCCCTTAATGTGCCCTAGTGTTGTGGTGTGGTGACATGGGCTAGGGGATGGATCCCTAAGTGCAGTGAGCATGTCAATATGCTTCTTTTATTTTCTTCTCTTTTCTTTTCTTTTTGGAAATAATTTGAAAAGCAAGTACACTTACTCAAGAATTGGCTTGTGAATGTTGAAGGCATCGCATGCTGACCATGTGTTCTTTTAGTGAATTGTGTAGTTGCAAGTGTGACTCAAGGTAGAAGGAATGTGTATACAGTGCAACCAAGTATCCACTATATCCTCTAGTAGCCCAATACAATAAGGAGGTAATAGTCTAGCTCTAAGGTAAAGCAATATCATCACCACTTGGTCAATCCCTGTGTTCACATCAAAAAATAGTGGTGGAACTTGCTCCTCATATGGCATGATTAGCTGCCAAAGTAAAGAAATGAGAATGTGGAGATATTTGCAAGTGGTGATGATAGAAGAATCATGGCAATTAGTGAATCTTCTCACAAATATGGTAAAAGATGGGATGAGGTCAAGTGCTAGAAAAGCTACATCTTCTTCTTGTCATTAGCTCTTACATTGGAAATTTTAGGAAAGCTATACCTACCATGTTCCATGTATTTCTTACCATGTCGACAAGGGTAGGGACAATGGAGTGGGTTCACCTTCACGAGGTCACTTGAGTAGACAAAGGATTGCCAAGCCATCTTGTCATTTTTTAGGATGGGTTATATCTATTCTAGTTGCCCTGGCCAGGCTTCCCGTGGTTTCATGGTAAGGTATATGCTTTTTCCTCCTGAGGCTTGACAAGATTCCCTAAAGGCTTCTATATAACATTGCTCTACCCATTTTTCTGCTATGTGTTTAGCTGCCCTAGTGAGTACTCACATTGTGCATGGGGGTAGTGGCTCTTTGAGCTTGTTTCCCTCGTCCACTTTGAAGTAAAAAAATTCTGTATTATTGGATACTTCCTGTGCCTGACATTTTTGTGCTACCTCTTTAGGGTCTACATGGTTGTGTTGTAAACTCCTCAATCATGGCTTCACAAGCTTCCTTTTGCTTTGGGGTTTTCCTCCATCAATTGCTCCAATGATTCTCCAAAATTAAAGTCTAGCACGTTGGTATCCATGGGTGGTGTCATGGCAACTAGTGGCTCAAGGACAAGGGAGGCTCTAAGAGACTTGCTTTTGTTTGCAAGAGGCCTATTGATTTTAGCTCTCTCTCCCCATACCCTTTCTCGTTCAAATGATAGACCAAGTCTTCTTTGGTGTTTCTATAGCCAATAGATTGATCCCTTGAATCTATTTTAATCCTTCTAAGGTACAAACCACCAAGCCTAATCAAGCTCTAAGTTATTTGATGTCCTCTATTTGTGGAATACAAGCCAATAAGTCAGTTTCTCTAAATACTTATTGTTTATTTGCCATAGCATGCTTGTATGCTTCCAGTTTCACTTTATGTTGACTCTCACTATATAGTGCTATGCCCAAGTCAATGGACATCTTCATAAGGGTTTCTTCATAAAGCTTCTAAGTATGATTTTCCATTGAATTCATGACTTTGGATAGTTAGGTGGCCATAGTTTCTTGGAGGCTTGTGCATGCAAGCTTCCATTGTCCTTGCATATGTTGATGTCATTGGTTACCTCTTTCTTGTAGTATTGTTTTTGCTACCTTTTGTGAGAGTCAAAGTGTGAGATTAGTAAGTTCAAGATTTATCTCCTATAATTGCTATGACAATTCTAACAATTCTGTTTTTTTCTCCTAAAGCCTAGAATTACTTTGTTGAAGTCGATTTTGGAGGTCTTGTGCTTGTTCCTCTCACTCAATGATGAGCTTGCTATAAGTTGGTGGAGAACCAAATGCTAGCCACCACTGATCTCTTAATTGTTGAAGTTGCTCGACATAAGGGGCATTCTTCATAACATTATGTGATTCCATATTTGTCATTCATGAAAGCTCAATGCACATTTTCGCAGGACAATCGACTAATATTCTAGCATTTCTCATGGTGTATAAATGCTTGGTTGCTAGACAACGTGTAGTATTACTCTGAATATATATATTTGCTGCATGAATTGAGTGAAGCCCCAATATAATCCAATAACTATAAGTGTCCAACTTATTAGCATCCACCTCATCATGATACATGGGTCTCTTCTCATTGTTGTCTAGTACAAAAGGCATAAGATATGCTATTGTTGTTGGATTCATGGGATTCTTTATGAAAGATGTGGTTAGCTTCTCTACATAATCCCAACATAGTGACCTGTAAGCATACAAAGGAGGTGCCTCATAACACCTATCAATGAGAATAGGAAATTGTGTTGTTGGACCAAATGGAAATAATGTTTCAAACATGTGAAATCTTGATTCTTCATTCTTTCCCTTCTTCTTAACTATCTCAGGAAAATCAAATGTTATTTCTACTCCCTTGACCTCAACAGAATTTATTAGGTTTTGCAAGTGTAACTTCTAGCATGGAATGTAAAGCGGCATCATTCTCAGTAGTGTTAGTAGGCATACTAACAACAGGAGCTTTTGACAAGGAACTTTGTTGAGGTGATTTTGACTTTGAGCTTGTGGGATTTGGTGAATATTTTCTTATTGAGGAGAAGCTGAAGATCTCAAGTCTATTTGTTTATCTTGGAGCTTCATTCTTTTGTTGGAGCGATCACCTTTTCTTGATAGGGAAAGTAGCTCACTATTTTGGATAGCTTGGAATGCTAATATAATCTCTTATGTGCCCTTTACCTCCTCAAATAAGGTCCATCCCATTGTTTTCAAAGAGTATTCTTTGTCCTCTTTAATACGAGCAAAGTGGAATGACAAAGGATCAAGTTTGTATACTACATTTTTTCCCTTGATCTTAACAAGATTACATGGTATACCCTCTTTCCCGACACATCCATCTGTTATCTTCTCTATGACACCATCTTGTTAAAAAAATGCAATATCACTCTTTAAAGTAAATAAGAGAACATTGTCATCCCTTTTTCCCTGACTATCATAAACATCCACATACCATGGATACACAAAATCACCACTAACTCCATCAATGGTTTGGGTCTCCTTTATGGATGTGCTATCTTTCTTTGCCATTGAATAGTTCTACAAAGAGAAAAAGTTGTCAGACAAAAGTGGATTTAAAAATATTTAAAATTCACAAAACCCAAATAAATGTATAAGATTTCTAGGTTGAAAATTGAAAACACAAGATAAGATTTTACAAAATACAAGACAAATGTACTCCAAAGGAACTCTTCCATAAAATGAAATATTGAACTTTGAGATTAAGTGTGGTATGAGATCCAACCATAAATATATGTGCTTATGTATCAAATCTCATGGATTATTCTAGCCCTAAGTTAGCATTAATTATGTTTCTCTTGCAAGAATCATATACTAAAAACTTTGCCATGGACTTCGGTGAGAAGATCAAATTCTATTAATAGTGAGACTTGACCATAGGCTTAACCAAATGGTCAAGTGATAATGAAATGTGGAATGTGAGTGTGGTATGAGATATAGTGAAAAATCATTGTGGTTATGTAGAAAATGTCATGGATGATTTTGTCCCTAAGTTAACATTGGATTTCTTCTCCATGTAAGTTCCCTATGCAAGGATCATACTCTAGGAACTTTGCTAAGATCCACCCATATATCAATGTGGTTATGTAGCAATCTCACGATTCCATTTGGCCCAAAGTTAACATTTTAATTAGTGCACATGTAAGTTTCCATTGAAAGGAGCTATATTGTAGAAACATTGTCATTGGTTTTAGCCATGTGATCAAATCGTATTTAGTTATAAGACTTATCTATAAGATTAGAAACTTTGCCATGGTTTTTTACCATTTGGTTTTTAAAGGCTAGTCAAAGAGAGGATGCGGTTTATTGTGATATGAGATTCACATATAAACAAATATGGCTATGTAGCAAATCCCATAGATGTCAATATAAGGTAATGTGAAAACCACTTGAAAGGTGGAGATTTGACCTCATGGTGAAACCTACAAGATAAGACGATTTCTATAAACTGGTTTTAACCATATGGCCAAATCTAGTTTCATAACCATATGAAGAAAGTGATTCATTTGTTGCAACATGTTGTGAAATTGGATTTGACTATATAGCCAAATATTGTTTTATAGTGGTGGTCTCATGGTTTGCAAGATGTATGAGATTAGATTTGATCATATGGCCGAACGAAACAAGAATGGGGGATTCTTGGAATCTAGCATTGATAACAAAATGAAAGATTTGACCATATGGCCAATTTTTATTTTGTAGTGGAATGGAAAAAGTGGCTAATTTATGGCAAAATGATATGATATTTATATATGAACATATAGATGGAAAGTTATGAAAATTTGAAATGAAAGAAGTGGTTTATGGAAACAAAGTGGTTTGTTTGTTGCATGATAAGTTTTGCCCACATGGTGAAACTTCCTATAAATATAGTAGGTAATAAAGGAGTTCCGAGTAAAATATGGTCTTCCTTTTTGGAGATAATATAGAAGATGTTTTTCTTAGAACATTTTTCCATACAGCCAAATCTAGCATACCCAAAAATTGTGTGATCAAACCCACCATAGATTTAGCCTTAATTTTTCAGGATCAATTTTCAAAAAAGTGGTTTGTTTGTTGCAATGGTCACATGGCCAAATTATAGAAAGTAAGGAATTCTAAGTAGAAACTAGCCTTTCCTTTTGGAAGTAAGTAAGGGTTGATAATATAAGAAAGCATTTGACCAAATGGCAAAATGTCATTCTTGTAGTAAAATGAACAAACTGGTTGATTTGTTGCAAGATATTGTGATACTACAAGAGTCCTTATTTTGGCCAAGAGATAGCTGAAGGAGAAGATTTGGTCGCATAGTGAAATCTCACAATATATTGGAAAAAATAACATAAATTACATCTTATATTATAAGAAAAGATTTAACCTCATGGCCAAATCTCAGATTGTATTGAATAAAATAACAAGAAGTACTTCTTATATTGTAAATTTTTTTTTGACCATATGGTCTAATCTATAGATTGATGAAAGATCATGATATGTGTTGTTAGAAGATCAAATTACATCCTATGGCAAAATCATATTGAGTATTTGTAAGTATTGTATAGCCATATGTTTATTGCAAAATTATAAAGAATGTAAACATAAAATCGTATGGTAATGCTTTTACTATGAAAATACAGTATAATGGAAAGTTCTATATAGTAAAGTATAATACGATGTATAAGAATTTGATAAAATGCTCTAATATTACTGAAGGATACAAAAAATATAAGGCTAGATTTAGCCTTGAGGCGAAACCTTAAGGTATATAGCATCATAGAATAGAAAGAAAGGTTAGTATTTTGAAAGCACTCATTGATAAAAGCATTGCACAAACCATTTATTCCATATTCACATCTAAGAGAGTTTGAAAACATTATATAAATCATATATTTCAGCATATCTTGGGCTGCAAAGGTGAAGATCATGCTTGCTCACTTGATAAGACCTTACTTGCTTGGTGCTTCTAGCTGAAGGCAATGATAAGCTTGAGATCATTTCTTGTTGAAATGATGCTTCATGCAAGTGACATGATGATGACACTGACTTGATGTACTCCAAAACCTTCTTCAAAAAAATAGAAAGTTTGTATTTGGAAATAACAAGCACATTTGCTTTCCATAAAAGTGTTACGGTAAAGAAGGTGAAGGGCTGATTGCAATACCCTTGTGGAAAGCCAAGGTGGCTTTGTATTTTATGTTTTTTTTTGTGCTTTTCTAGCCCAATCTTGTATTTAAAACTTTTTCCTCTTGTTCAATCTTCTACTCCCTTTTATTGCTTCCAACATATCTAATCCTTGCTAGCCTAGCCATACATGTTTTGAAGCAAGGAAGTCACAAGAGTAGATGATTGATTCATCATTGATTCAATCCACACTTTAGTGGTCAAGCCTTTTATTCTACCACATAGTAAGAGTGTGAGAACCTCAATAATTGATTTGTCATTGGTCTTGGCAAACAAAACAAAAAAGTTGGTCTAAATGTAGAACAATTGGTAATTGGACAACATGTTTCTATTACTCTAGAACCTTCAACCTCCTAGGTCAACTATCTCTCACATAGTTGTCTTAACACTCCAAACTCTATTATTTTAGAACAATTGGTAACTGGACAACATGTTTCTATTATTTTAGAAGCTTCAACCTCCTTACAGCCAACTATCTCTCACAGAGTTGTCTGAACACTCCAAACTCTTAACCAACCATGCATCCTTTCTTCTTATACAAGAAAGAAAAGAACACAAAAATGGCTTCAAGTTGAAATGAACTCACCAACTTACTTTATTGCATTATAATCTGATACTTGAAGGCTTGAAGATGGTTCCATGATCCAAGCATTAACACTCTAAAAGAAAAATGCATTAGCTCCTTCACATCCACCACCAAAAACACACCCATGCTAAGAGAACAAGATGGAGAGGAGCTTCACCTCATTGGACTTCTCACTCTCTCATAACTCAATCCTCACATTCAACCTCAAACTCAACTTGTTGCCAATATGGGAAGAAGAAGAAGAAGAAGAAAAGAAACAGATGGAGAAAAGCTTCATTATCCCAAGTCCCCCACTCATGCACTCACTCTCTCTCCCTCTCCCTCACTCTCAAGCAATAGTGACACGAGATGAAAGAATAGGAGAAGAAGAGTTGTCGTTCAAAGGTTGCATTACCATAAACTCATGTATGGCCTGCCACCCTTATATACATAAAAATGGGGGTTAGGGTTGAGGTTAGCCCCCTATGTTTTAAGGTTAGGATTTGCACCTCACTTTGTGTTTTTACCGTTTTTACTACTTTTTAGACATCTTACCCTCTTTGTAGGCTCTTGGCTAGCCCTCCTCTAATAAATCCTTTGACCTTAGGTTAACATTACCTATATTATGTTATTACAATTAAACTCAAAATTTGGGATTTTGAAAAATTCCCATCAATATGGGAAAACCAAATCAAAATAGATTTCGTGAATTTTGAAAATTTCATTAATTTGGAACTTGGTGCAATTGAAAATATTATTGCTTATGGTTGCTCCAATAGATTGAAAAAAACTCAAAAAGGTGGTGTTAATAAACACCTTAGTTTTAATATCCTTGAAAATATTCAAGGAAAATCTTCAATTGATGGATTCTTGTAGACTTTCTTTGGCCTTCAATACAACCTTTAGGGGAATTTTAATTTTTTTGGGAGATTTTATACCTTTCTTCATCCAAGATAAGACAATGCTATCTATTGTTTCCCATCGTTTAGGATCTTTTTTGTTGCACATCCAATATTTATCCCAACAATTAAAATACACCTATGCATCTATAGCATTTTGACGACTACAAACTAGTGCCCAATATTGTATACGTACCTTGTTGAAGTTTTTGGAATTTCTATTTGTATTGACCTCACTTTGTGCAACACCAAGCCATATTGGATATACTCGATCTGAAGGTCTAACAAGCACAAAGTCATCTTTCTTAACATCAAGCATTGGTTCAAATGCATGTTTGGGTCATTTGCTCATAGGACCACAATAGTGATCGTTCAACTCTTCCAATCCAATAAAATCATCACTACAAGGATATGGAGGCATATCGACGGTGCTTTCCAATGCAAAATAGCGGCGTCGCTATTTGTGTCGCTATTAGCATCGCAAAATTAGATGAAAAAATGCGGGCTGAAACCCGAGCGCATTATTTTGCGTGAGTACACGAAAGAGAGAGTGAAAGGGAGAGCGAACTCCATCTTGCATTTGAGAGGGAGAGGGAGAGAAAGAGAGAAAGAGGGAGAAGGAAAGCTTCTCACCGCCATCGCCACCGCTCGCGAAAAAGAGGAGGAAGTGTACGGAGGGCGAAGAGGAGCCGCCGTCGCGAAGAGGAGCTACCGAATCCATCCTCGAGCCTTTACGGTGAGTGCATTGTTCCTTCTTGCTTTGTTTTTGTGTTTTCTCTTTTTCTTTTAGTTGTTTTTGTTAAAAATCATGTGTATTGAGAGAGTGAGAGGAAATGAGAGAGGGAGAGGAAGAGAGAAAAGGAAAGAAGGAATGAGAGAGAGAGAGGGGGGGGAGAAAACATTAAACATAGTAGGGAAAGAGAGAAAGAGAGGGAGAGGGAGAGGGAGAGGGAGAGGGAGGGAGAGGAAATGAGAGAGGGAGAGGAAGAGAGAAAAGGAAAGAAGGAATGAGAGAGAGAGGGAGAAAACATTAAACATAATAGGGGAAGAGAGAAAGAGAGGGAGAGGTTGTTGTTATTATTGTTGTTTTACTTCTTCTTTTCTTTTTTTATTGTTTGTTGTTGTTGTGGTAGTCGCAGTAGCGGTAGCGGTAGCGGTTGTTTAATTTCTTATTTTCTTGTTTGTTATTTTTCTGGTTGTCGTAGTAGCGGTAGCGGTAGCGGTAGCGGTAGTTGTTGTTCAATTTCTTATTTTCTTGTATGTTGTTGTTGTGGTAGTCATAGTAGTAGTAGTGATAGTAGTAGTTGTTGTTTAATTTCTTCTCTTCTAGTTTGTTGTTGTTGTGGTAGTCGTAGTCGTGGTCGGAGTCATCGTAGTCATGATTGTAGTACTAGTACTAGTAGTAGTAATAGTAGTTTTCTTGTTTGTTGTTATAGTAGTAGTAGTTTTTTTTCTTTTCTTGTTTATTGTTGTTTAGTTTTCTTGTTTTTTGTTGTTATTGTAGTAGTAGTAGTAGTAGTTTTTTCTTATTTTCTTGTTTATTATAGTGGTAGTGGTAGTGGTAATGGTAGTGATAGTGGTAGTGGTTTGTCGTAGTCATAGTCGTAGTCATAGACGTAGTCATAGTCGTCGTAGTCGTGGTTGTAGAAGTAATAGTGGTTTTCTTTTTTTTCTTTTTTTGTAATAGTTTTTTTTGTTTTCTTGTTTATTGTTGTTTAGTTTTCTTGTTTGTTGTTGTTGTTGTAGTAGTTGTAGTAGTTGTAGTAGTAGTTTTTTCTTCTTTTCTTGTTTGTTGTTGTTGTGGTAGTAGTAGTAGTTTTTTCTTCTTTTCTTGTTTTTTGTTGTTGTTGTTATTGTAGTAGTTGTTGTTGTTGTTGTTGTTGTTTTTTCTTCTTTTCTTGTTTATTGTAATTGTAGTGGTAGTGGTAGTGGTAGTGATATAGAGAGAGAGATGTTTTATTAATGAAAATTGGTAGTAGAGAGAGAGATATGCTTTGTTAAAGGAAATGAGAGAGGAGGAAGAAGAGAAAAAGGAAGAAGGAACGAGAGAGAGGGAATAAACATACAACATAATAAAGAAAAAGAAAAAGAGAGAGAGATGGAAGGAAAGGAGAGAATGAATGGATAAAAAGCAAAGGGAGAGTGGTGACGAGGTCTGGTGAGGTCCGGTGCAATACCACGAGACGAAAAATACTCCGACATACGTTAATTTGTGGGTGGGTGGAGACTTTACATACGCTAATTTTTGCTGAATTACAAGAGAAGAAATCCCTTCTCAAACAATTTAAGAAAGAAAAAAAGAATGATAACAAAAACAAATTATTTGTCGTAACGTAGATAAAATGGAAAACGATGAAGGTCACGATGTTCAAGATCGCGAGCCATATCTTAATCAATGTGTCCCATGTCCTTACTCTCAATGTAAGCTAGCAATTAGACAAAAGCGTTGATTGTCTATAGAACATGTACGACGCTTCGGCGAGTTTCAATCTGAGATTATTGATCAAGCGATCTTAGATTTTGAGCAAACGATAAGAAAAGTTTACATCAATCATGCATTGTATTCGCAAGCTAATTGAATACCATATACAAAAAGATTGGGTGTGGCTGGCAAATTTTCTATCCAGGGAGGTGACGTCTTGTCCCATGGAGGAGTGCACCCTTTGTGGCCAATTAGAAGAGTTCGTGGGCGTGCGATGGATGGAGTGCCTGAGCGAATCCACCACTTGGAAGGTACTACCCAATCTATACTATCAATACCAGAGGAGACAAGCAGTCTTTGAGACTTACCTACAATCTTGGACCCTAAGATGGAGGCAATGATCGATGCATTGATTCCCATGGATGTCGAGACTTCTGATCCGCTTAGAGAGGAAGCATCCATACCATTATATGATGGATGCCGAGTATCTCGCTTGAAGACACTGCTTACACTCCTAAGTGTGCAAGCAAAATATGGGTGGAGCAATGTGAGTGTAACTGAGTTGATCACGTACCTTATACGTATGCTTCGTTGATTTCTTTTTGGCACTATCATTAAAAATATTTGTGCTTTTTCAAGGTGTTTTATGATTTTTTTTCAGGTTACTGAAGTATCATATATTACTACTTGCAAATACCATGCATGAGTCTTGTGATGATGCATGACATATTTTACGAAAGCTTGGCATGGACTACAATAGCAGAATACGAGACTATGGAGACATATCCAAAGTGTGGTTCTCACAGGTATCAACAGGACTTGCAAGGGCAAACCATCCCTCAAAAAGTTCTTAGACAATTTCTGCTTATCCCCCGCATAAACCACATGTTTCGTACGTCTGGCATGGCGAGCTTGACAACGTGGCATGCGCATAATAGGTCTACACATGGAGTTCAATGAATATCAACGGATTCACACGCATGGAGTCACATTGACTCTACCTTCCCAAGCTTTGCTCGAGAGCCAAGGAATCTTCGGCTCAGTCTTGCAATGGATGACATGAACCCATTTGATCTCCGCTCAACTTCTTACAGTGTGTGCCATATAGTCCTTGTCAACTACAATATCCTCCATGGCTTTCTACGAAGAAAGGACATCTCATCCTTAGCTTACTCGTTCCCGGTCGGCTATAAAGTCAAAAATATGGACACGTATATTCATCCATTAGTCGATAAGCTCAAGATTTTGTGGGAAGAGGGGGTCACCATGCAAGATATGAGCAAGCGCGATGGTCAACGGTCTGCCAATATTCGAGCCTTTCTCATGTGGACGATGCATGACTTTTCGGGATTCGAAGAGTGCTCATGTAAGTAGGCTTCCATTCTCATTGGTAATATCTATCATAGCTCGTTCAAGTTTGTATTCACTAGATAGAGGTGTTGGGACAGGTCTGGTTACCTCAGGTTATCATGCATGTCCATTGTGCGGGCCACAGTTAGACTCCCAAAGGTCACGAACCATGAAGAAGATGGTATATCAAGGACACGCTGCTTTCTTGCCAGAGGGTCATGAACTCAGGGAAGGTTTTCTTAGACGACCTCCAACACATATGAATGCCCAAAGCTGGTACGACCTGAAAATGGTCCACACGGAGTCACATCCAAACGGAATGCGATACTTCTCAGTTTTCTACGAGTTGCCGTATTGGACCCACTTACAGATCAACCACTTGTTGGATCCTGTGCATATTTTCAAGAATGTGGGCAGCTTACTATGGGACCACATCACAGGAAAGAGGGACACTATAGGGGCACGATGGATTTGAAGGAGGTAGGCAAGATGGAGGCGCTTTGGCCCGCAGTCGAGTGCTGATGGTTGCTTGCAGCTACCTCGTACTCCTTGGGTTTTGTCCACTAAAGAATAGCGCATTGTGAAGCAAATAGTCAAGTCTATCCGCACTCCGACAGGTATGATGCGTTCTCTCATGTCTACGTTTTCTAAAGACGACCAATTATCAGGGCTAAAATCCCATGATTGGCATAAGATATATCAGGTTTTTACTACGAATGGATTGTAAGTGGCCTACATATTTTGCTACTTAGAGTGTAGTCATTGTTCATAATGCTTTCTCATTTGTGGCAATTTGTACTACCGATCGTGATCGCAGGATGCCTTGCTCTAGAAATACGTGGGGCAATTTACAGGTTATCGACTTTAGTACAATGAATCTTGTAGAAGGAGATTAAGACGTCCTCTATTGAATCCGGGAGGTGGGGAGCAATGGAGACAGTCTGTCTCTTTGAGAAATATTTACCTACCAGCATACTCACGATACAAATCCACCTTCTTGTACATCTTGTAGATGAAGTGGAGCTAGGTACCAGCAAGCTAGGAAAGATTGAGAGGAAGCACGATCTGAATTTCGACATACTACGTACCATCGACCGATTCGATCCTGAGGGCATGGAGGAGATACTGCGGTTTATGTCAACGCGATGCGTCTCGCAAAGGCGCAGAGATCTCAATCCAGGAGTGGGAATTCTCGAGAGGATGTAGTCCAAAGGTGATGACGTGTTTAGAGTTTGTCATATCTATATTTTATATGCGACAACTAATTGAGTGTTTCAATGTGCAATACAAAATATATGGTGCAATGTGGTCACGCGAACGGCATTTCCGCGTGGAGCGTATTGATAAAATGCGGTCCACAACAGATTGTGGTATCATGGCAAGGTTCAAGCAAGAGAGCCGACGATGAGCAACGGATCCAAATACGGTTAGATGAGATGAAGTATTTTGGAAACTTGCAAAGTATTGTTATGGTGGATTACCGTAGCTTCTCCGTGATACTATTCGATGTGTAGTGGTTCAAAGTGGTACTTGAACAAGCTGGAGCAACAGTTCAATGAGGTCCATCTGGATTTCTCAAAATAGATTCCAAAAAAAATGGACGGATTTGCATAACACCTTTGTGTTGCCGGCCCATTGTGAACAAGTACATGAACTCATTTATTTTTAATTGTATTACGACATGGTACATGTCACAATAATTAAATCTCTCTTGTACGTGATTGTGAACAAGTAATCTTCTATCCAAACCCCCGACAACCTCGATGGTGGTATGTTATACCTTCAGCTCCCCGAAGTGCGATAATATATAATCAAAGAGATGTTTCGAGCATAGATGAGGACAATATGCAAATAGAGGGGTCGATATTACAAGGGGTGGAGGCCACTGAAAGCTTAGAGTATATAGAGGAGCCAGCATCGAGTAGCAATAATGGAAATACAGGAGTCCAAGAATTCTTTGAGAACGAGGTGGACTCATCCTTTTGTGGTGGCATGTCTATCGACTTTCCAGTGTATGCCGAGTTGTGCCAGAAGATTGACATGCGACCATAGGATACTTCATACTTGGAGCATCCACCTACTCAATTCGTTGACAAATCGCTTATAAGGGTACATAAGATATGCATTTTAAGTAAGTTCATTTTTTTAAGATTTATATTACCGTGCTTTGTATGATTTAAATTGATTATGCTAACATCATTTTTTGTCTGTGCAGGTGACCTTTGTGGATATTTAGATCATCAGGATGAGTCGAGGGATGAGTGATGAGGAGCTATAGGAGATCTTCGCGCGCATGTCTCCGGATCAGATGGTGAGATTTAGAGACATGACAAACCCAGAGCTACCTCGAACACTGGCAGGCCGCTCTATTAGATCTACTTCGGCGCGATCTGATGCTTCAATTTCGAGTAGATGAGGTCGATGCTCCAGACTTGGGCCAGACAAAGGGAGTGGTTCAAGGGGATGTTGTAGAGATCCAGATACAGTGAGCCCACGATCGGCTTGGGATGCAGGTGCTACTCCTCACTCTCATGGCAGTTCCAAAGAGCGTAGCTCAGGTGGTTGCTGTGGAGGCAAGGACGCAGTGTCTTCGTCTCGTCATTTTGCTGGAGTTACGTCACCTTCGGGATTTGTCACACCTGTGGGGACGCCTACTCTACTCACTCCAGCTTTTGCTCAACAGTCTGCAAGTGGCACCTCTATGGATGCTACTTCGATAGATACTACCCCGATAGATACACTAGATGTACAGGGGTCTCTTGGATATGCCCAAGAGTGTGGTCGCAGGTGGAAGAGGACCCATCTTAAGCATACCCCAGAGGGGTATGCCTACCTTGTAGATGATAGGTCAGGGGCCATCATCATGAATGATGAGGGAGGAGGGTGATGGCTCACATGAGAGAGTTATGCCAACAAGTTTTTCGGCACAACGTCTTGGATCATTGGAAGAACATACCGGAGGGGAGTAAGGACTACATAGTAGCCTCCTTGCATGAGGAGTTTTCGGTACCAGCCGTAACAGATAGATTTTCTACGGGCTAGATGATGGAGTGCATGCGTGCATATATGTCACACAGACGATCGGACACACGCAAGGCACTCAAGAGTGGGGCTGCAAAGCCGGAGTGGCTAGACGCGGACGACTAGTACCGACTCAGGAAGGAGGCTACAGATTCTCCAGGACGTTGGAGACAGCAGTGCGAGGCGGCAAGGGCACGACTAAAGACTGGAGTGGTCCATCATCTTGGGAGTGGATGACATATCTAGAGGACTTTGTAAGTTTTTCTTTTGCTTTGCTTGCTTTTTTTTTTGCAATATCCTTTGTACTAATAATCATGTTTCTAATAGTTGTATTTTGTTTTCTTTGCAGCACTCCATTACAAATCGCAACCCCCCCGTCCTTGAGACTCGATATGCAGAGAGGCACAATCTCACTACATTGATCGACCGATTGTATGGACGCGGCAGCCCTATAAGTCACTCGTCTTTCTTGTCTGTAGTTACCATGTTTAATTAGAATACATTATTGTATGGTGGACTGATGTGTAGTTTTTTCTTTTTTTGTAGAGTCCGTTCGATGCTCCTTTGTGGCGAGATGAGGTTTCAGATGGCAATGATCTATAGCTCACCCTTAGATCCTTGGAGCTCACACACCCTTCTTTTTTGGTCACATGATTTGTGTAGTAGACATTTTCTATGTAGTATTAGTATCTTGCCATGATTGTACCGGTAGCTTTCATTATGCAATCATGTATTATTTTATGTATCAATGTTATGATTTAAGTACACTTTGTCTTTATTTACACAAGCATTGTACACATTTCTGAAACTATTTTATATGGCCCAAATAAAGCACATAGTGCTATATGTAGTAGGGTAGCAAGATTTTCTATGTAGTAGTAGTATCTTGCCATGATTGTACCGGTCGCTTTCATTATGCGATCATGTATTATTTCATGTATCAATGTTATGATTTAAGTACACTTTGTCTTTATTTACACGAGTATTGTACATATTTTTGAAACTATTTTATATGGCCCAAATAAAGCACATAGTGCTATATGTGGTAGGGTAGCTTGCTTCCCTTGCAAAAAAATCCATGTTACCGTCGCTATTAGCATCGCAAATTTACTGCACGCATCACTATCAGCGTCGCTATTTGCGTCGGTGATAGCGATGCTGATAACGATGCTAATACCGACTATTCTATAGCGTCGCCAATAACGACGCTTTTTGTGACGACACGTGTAAATTTCTTTATTAACATTTTCATCGCTTTTAACATCGATATAAGGCCTATATCTTGTAGTGCATCTACATTATCTACATCTATATTGGTTACATCACTTTGTGTTCTTAGCCAAAAATCTATGAAAAATAAATCTTCTTGGACATTTGGGGTTTGAAGAGTGTAGATCATATATTTCCAATAATCAATCACTGGTGTTATAAACTTTGTGAACTCTGCTTTAGGTCCTTGTATATTTGACCATCTCTCCCAATACTTCAAATAATCTTTAACTCCACTTACTACTTCTTGATTATCCTTAACGTACTCAAACATGGATAGCAACCTTGGAACACCCTTTGGAAGAGTAGGCTTTCCTACAAGGTCTCTCTTCCATAATTCAATGCCACCTACTCTTGGTAACTAGTCTAGGGACTTTGGATGCATATTGTATTGCATGACAGGTGTATCTCCTTGCATATAAAACCAAAATTGAAGAGGTTTTGAATGACCAACAAGTGTATCTTTGGAATCACACAAGTATCCCTCAATGTATCTCTTAAAGTTAGACACATGTGTTAATAATAAAGGTGTAGGACTTGTCATCTGGCATGATTGAAAATGTTGCATAAGATGAGGAAAAGTGAAGGTCATGCTCATCCTTAGCTTCTCTAAAAATTTGTTGAACATTGCATTGATGTCTTCATGTGTATAACCCACCATGAGAAACCCAAGTTGGATCATCTTGAATGTTCCTCGTGCAACAACCAATGATAGATATGCAAAGAGATAGCTTTTTTTTTTTTTTTTGATCCACAATTATCAAGTTGAAGTAGTAAGTTCTCTAGCAATCATTTGAAATGATGATGGTCATCCTGTGGTGTATTATCTTCCATGCATGATTTATTTTGTGCAACACCTTGATGGTGGTCTAGTGCTTTTTTCGAGTTGAGAGCATTTAGTAGCACAGAGGTTGATCTCGGCATTCCATCTACTTGTAGATCACCATTTACATGCCTATGTAGTCGCTCCAAGTTCCTTAAGCACAACGACAATGAGGCAATTGTGAAGTTAAGATCATGAGGCTATAGATCAAGTGAGAAATGTCCATATCTACCTTCTCCATGTCCATGTGTAATCATGCATGTTAAAGAAACTGGTAGTTGAGTAGATCTTTCAGTCTCTTTTGATCGAAGCCTTAACTTAGGGATAGCTGTCTTTTACTTGTCCATTTTATCATGTATGATGTACAAGTTTTTATCTGGATCTAATGCTGAGGCCAAGCGCCAACTGTAGTATATGTTCTGACAACTTTGTTGTTGTAGCATGTGACATTGACGCTTCTTTAGAAGCACATTTTGCTCTTGAAGACACTTTCTTGCTGCAAATTGCTCTTTAATCTCTAAGAAAATACTACATTTGGAGAACTCGCTTGTCTTTGCTAAGGTTATATGCTTGAACTCTGTGTTCCAAATACAATTGAAGGTGGACAAGGACATTTGCTTGCATCTAATACCACTCAATGTTGTATTTACTTTTGCCCATATATCTACTTGCTGCTAAACATCTAGGATGACCAATTGTGTCTCCCTTGATCCATCTTGCATTGTTCTACTATTGTGTGGCATTTGCTCTGCATTCTTCTTAACAAAGTCTCTAAGGATGGCTCTTCCCATCTCTGTGTGATCCCAAGCTGCTCTTATTACCCCCTTGTTTCCATGCATTGCCCTCCTCACGCCATACTCAAATTGTGTTTTGTACCTGTAAAAATATATCTTTGGGATTCCATAAATCTCATACTATGCCCTTCCACATACCACTTGTCCATTGAAGATGAAGTTGTACTTCCTTGTTCCCAAGTAATCAATCATGCATGATGATTCAAACTTGTCATAAACATAGTTTGTGCGGTCTTCAAATTGCAATCCCCAAAAGTATTTACGTAATTGTTGCACTACTTCTCTATCAACAAACTAACAACACTTTTCTTGGCAACAATCAATCATGGAAACCTGTGAAATGGAGTCCATAGAAGTCCTCAAGTTTGCACCTTTAGGGGCAATAATTGGAGGCTTTCTATTGACCATACAATATAATCTCTTCTGAACAAAAATTGATTTTTTTGCAAAAACATAATCTTCATCGATATCTTCCATTTTTTTGGCACAAGCATATGTAGAGATAAATTGCATGTATGATTGTTGTTGTAGTAGTGATATTCCATCATCAAAGGTGACTTGTTTAATAGGCCATCTTTCCAAAGTGACACAATGGTAGTTGTCATCTATGTATGTTCCTGTGGTTTGATCAAGGGCTTTATCTACCACCACACCAACATCCTCTTCTCCTAGCAATTCAAAGTTTATCAAATCATATGGAAAATCCAATAATATAACCCCTGTCCCAACACACATAGTGTTGTCTTCTGTCCATAGCATCACACTATGTTCTCTCCAACTTTGACAAATGCTAAGCACATCAATATCCTCAGAAGGTAGGACATGGTTTGATTCATAATCATCTCCTCCATCATGAATTGTTTTTGAGTTTGAAACAACCAGCACATCTTTATTTCCCCATTTTGCAAAACCACCTCAGCTTCATGAACCTTCATTGCGTCAATTGTTGGGAATGGCAAATATGCTGCTACATTTAAACATTTATCAATAGCCACTGAAATGTTATTCATTATACCTGTACAAGTAAGAAAATGGAGATTTTATCATTTGTATGTTGTCACCTCTCAGAAAGAAGAAAATAGTAATGAAATTGCTAAATACAATGGTACAAATTTCATTGAAACGAAAAAAACACTTAAACATTAGATAGAATGAGTCCAACTTCCATAATAGAAAGTAGTAATGGAAACATCATTTAGAAAGGAGATAGATTTGACCATATGGCCAAAAACAAACTTTCTCATGAACTATGCCCTAAAGTAAATAAGAAAATTTTCTTCTATTATTTTTAGTTGCCCTTGATTTTATTTATTTTATTAGCTACTCTTTGAGTAAGCAAAAATTTCCTTGTGTTCTCATTGAGAAAAGATATACCAGATGTTCAAAACTTGTACTATATCTATTCAACACGAGAACAATGATTAAAATTATTTATAATCTGTATAGAAAAAGATTTAGCCACCTAGTCAAAAATCAATTGTATGTATTCTGTACCATAGTAAATATAAAAATTATTTGTGATCCCCATAGGAGAAAACATAGTCAAATGATTGAAACCTTTGTTGTATGTATTTCACATGACAAAAATGATAAAAGTTCATTGTGGTCTCCATAGAAAAATATTTAGCCAGATGGTCAAAACCTCAAGCAAAATACATACAACAAGGATAAAAGTTCATTGTGATCTTTATGGAAAAAGATTTAGCCAAATGGTCAAAACCTCTATTGCAACTATTTTACACAAGACTTAGGATTAAAATTCTTTGTGATGTCCACAAGAAAATATTTAGCCATATGGTCAAAACATGTATTGTATGTAACCTAGATAATAGAAAGGATAATAATTGTTTATGATGTCCATAGAACAATATTTAGCCAAATGGTCAAAGCCTTTATTGTATGTCAATAAGGATAAATAATATATGTGATCTCCATTAGAAAATATTTGATCAAATGATCAAAACCTTTATTTCATGTATTCCACATCACAACAAGGATAAAGATATTTTATGAGAAACTTTGACCTCGTGCTTAAATGTTGAAACCACAATGACCTCTAAAGAATAGGAGATTTCATTCCCTGTGACACAAAGTTATAAAGATTGAGGAAATTTTAGCATCAATTAGAAGCTATTTGAGAAGGAAATATAATTTTTATCATGGTTAAATATTTATAAATCTTATACTACCTACTTGTTGATAATAGAATGTATCATATTACATCTTATTTTTAAGTTATACTATTTTAGTCTAAATCATGTTATATTAGTATATCATACTATGTGTATATCATGATATACATATAATTTAGTAATAATTAATCAATATAATTTAAATATATTAAATCATATTTTGTAAGATTATGTATATTTAATGTATCTAATATGTTATTGTAATATCATTGAGGATTTTGAAGCCACCTTAGTGATAGTTCGAGAGTAGAATCTCTAGCAAGGTAGGATAGAGAGTATGTAGGCAAAATCTCTAGATGTGGAAATAGGGGCAATGTCCCAATGGTGGATTCTTAAGGAGGGGCGAGAGGGAAGGAACGGGTCTAGGAGAAATGCCCCTGGTGAGAGTTTGAGGGCAACGTCCTCCTCGGTGGAGGTTTGGGAGCAATGCCCCCTATCAAGGTTTGGGGATAGCACCCCTTGTAGGGATTTGGGGGCAATGCTCCCAATGGGGGGTTCGAGGGGTAGCACCCCTTAGTGGGGATCTACGGACAATACCCCTAGTAGGGGGTTGGGGTTAGTGCCCCTGATGGGGGTTTGGGGGCAACGCACCCAACGGTGGGGTTCGGGGGCTACCGGTAGACCCCGGCAGGCAACAATATAGCCAGTACATGATTTTTGAAAAAATTGTGACTTGAAATCTTTAATAAAATTAAAAAATAGATACAAAAATAAGATCTAAATCTACTCATATTCCGTAACAAGTTATGGTTATTCGAATAGTGTGATACATTAAATGATCCCTTTCATGAGGTAAGTCTTTACAACTAATCATGATGTTTTTCAAAATGAGTTTCTCTTCCCCTCCCTCTCTCTTCCATGCAACTCTCTAACCTGAGTGTTCTCTATTGTGTTTTTACAATTGCAGGTTTTGCATCTCTGATCCTCTATGTTTTTATCTCTGCTCCTATCACCCCTCTCTTACTGCAAGTGTTATAGCCCTAATCTTTGGCGATTCTATCCCCCTCCTCTTCTTTGACTGCTCTCCACTATTTCATTTTCTCAAACTAAAATAGATTGTGCAGCGCAAATTCTGGTTTGAATCAGGGTATTATTACCAAAACTACATGCATCTTTAAATCAAAAATCTTGCTCCAAGGCTTCAGCAATTCAATAGGGCAGTGAATGATTGCCACTCCACAATGTGTCTGCTCTACTTCATAGGTGATTTTTGTTACGTTGGCACACGTTACTGACTTTTACTAATTACAATAGGTTTTCAACTCTTCTCTACTTCATTTCTGATTTTGAGTTAAACTACATTGATTTTGATCATTTCAATCCATACAATTACTACAAATCACACTACTACTCCTTTTATGATTACTATTGAATAATATTAAGATCAAACACCAAAAGCATTTTCTAAATAAAAATCATGTATGAAAATTAAATGCAATCTTTATTTATGTAGCAATGAGATTAGGCACTCACTCTTGAGAATTCAATGTCTTCTTCTTCTTCTTCTCGATTGCTTGATTAATCTCCTGGAGCGCGTGTCTTTTTTGTTGTCCACTACCTTGCAAATGATAGCTTCTTTGTTGTGAATATGAAAAACATGATTTCTTGCACTGTTGAAAATACTCTTTTTACTGTGAGCATGATTCATTACCGTAATATGTGTTTGATAGGATCATTTGGATTCTGCATCACCTAATAAAAAGCACCTTAGTTACGGTTCATGATTGCATCACATCACAGTTCATGCGGTTACTCTTTCAATTTTTAGTTAGCCTGCAACAAGTGCAATTAAGGTTAAGTTCTATGCTGAATTGTATGCATTGCACCACGTGTTAGTCAACTAGGATTTGCATCACCATTTCATAACATTGCCACCTAATAACATCGTTGTTGTCATGTTTGATCAATATATTTAGGGTTTCTAGTACCTCAAATCATCAATGGATTGCTAACTCGTGCATGTAACATGTAACCAAGTCGAGGTACACTTGGAAACCTTTGCATCATCCATGCATGCACTATGCACTTGTGGATATAACTACTAGTAGCCATGTAGGCACACAACTTTGATCATCATGACTAATAGTAATCTAATCAACTCACCACCCTACTTTCACTCGTGCACTTGATAGCACTCATGCACACAACACTCAATACTTGTGCACTTGAAAGCACTTGTGGACATACTCCATCAAACCACTCATGCACATAGTAAGTCGAGTTTTCATGCAAATAGGTAGCCTTGCATACCCACTCATGCACATGAAAGATACATTTGTACACATGAATTATCAGCTACTAGCACACATAGAGGCATAACGCATTCATATCACAATAATTGTGCATAGAAGCACTCCATACTCAAAACTTATCTGGTTTGACTCATACATATTCTCACTCATAGGGCACTCATGCATGCACACCTGGACACTAATGTAAACTAGGCCTCCACACACACACAAATAGAGGCCCTCCTCAATCACACACGTGTGTGTGCACACGCATGCACGCACACGCGCGCGCACACACACACGCACACGCACGCACGCACACCACATAAGTTACCAGTGCACTTATTAGGGCATGTGCACCCACAGCTAATCACATACACTTAGGTCACACTTAACCATAGGCTTGAGACTCCAAGTGTTCAAGGCTTAAGGGGATGCACATTCATGCATAGCCACCTCCATCCTTGCACATAGAAAGTTGTTGCTTCTTTAGGCACCCATCCACCTCCATAACAATCTATTTCCACTCAGGCACCATCCAACGATGGCTAAATGCTTACACCATTTAGGCATTCATGTTGAGACTTCATATATTCAACATTAGACTAGTAAAGAATGCACTCACTTTAGTGGAGTTTGAAGCAAACCCAGCTTCTAGGTAGTTTGCCAAACTCAAAACCCTAGTAGGACACCACCACACATGACTTCTAAGGAACACAATTTGGGCCCCATTACAAACTTGCACTTAGATGCATCTAGGAATCTCTTTGCACCACAACTAGTCCTTAGGGTTTCTCGTGAGACTAAGTTGAGACATTTGCTTTTGACTAGGATTGCATGTTGATCCATCTATAGTCATTTAGGGTGAGCAATTCATAGCCTCATTAAACAAGTTATTGCTCTAGTTAACCAAGAGACACCAAAGCTTAGTATTGGCACCATAGATGATTTAATATACCTAGTAGCTAGTCTTCTCAAACGGAAGTTCATGATTCCATGGATGATTCAATACACCTAGTATTAACACCATGGATGATTCAATATATCCATTTGGTCTTCCCAAGGAATTTTGAGATTCCATGCACAACTACAATAAGGTCACCTACTTTGATAGTTTGAGATTCTAGGGACAACTACAACAAGGCTACCTACTTTGATATTTCAAAACTCACAAACTACACAATGGAAGAAAAGCTTAGGGAGCTCAAGGATCAAGATATTATTAACTTTAGCAAGCTTCTCGAACACACATGGGACATTCATCAATAGTTTATTTTGATGTAAGTAGAGTTGGGTGGCATCCAACATACCTTATTAAATACAGGGATGGTAGGGATGCCTCATGACTCCATCATAGACCTCTTTTGACGTAAACTTTTTAACCACAAAGATCTAGTCATAGTTGACACTCACATGGCTCAAACATAACTAACTAGAATGGGAAACACATCTATATAATGAGGCAACCCCCTCCCATGCCCTACCTCCACAACTAAGCAAGTTGACAAGTATTGGGCTAGGGATGATCTTTCTAGTATCATTAAATAAATTGAGCAAGTGTGTGAGGCTAATAACCTCACAAGAGACTCAAATCAAGGACATGAATTTTGGCACTACATTGGTGCATGTAGTTTATTGCCCTTAATGTTGTTGAGAAGTCTTTTTTTTCATCCCTTAAAGACCTCTTCATTAAGCATTTTTCCAAAGTGACTATGGAAACAACCTCACTATTGAGAAAATGAATATTGAGTAATAGGAAGAGGAGAGCATATAAGACTATGTTCCAAGGTGAGAGGACTTTACCAAAGGAAACCAAATTCCAAAAACCTAGTTGCCAAGGCAATTACAAAGATGCTTATCAAGGGAAACCGTGATGAAAGGATCTATGAGAAAATAGTTGGAAACTCAATCCTTCATATGGCTAATATGAATAGTGTCTTGGATTAGGCCATCAAGATCGAGGACTTGCACAAAGAATGAAGTAAACAAAAAAGGCAAAGCACACAATCAAAATCCCAATCTAGCAAGGAAAAAATAGAACTTGGAGCCACATAGACATGGAATCATCAAATGACATCATGAAGTAGCAACAAGAACTTTTGACAAAACCATCCCATCCCATCAAATGACATCATGAAGTAGCAATAAGAGCTTTTGAGAGTGATAGAGACCCTAAAACCATCCCATCCCTACAAAGAAAATGTGTAGTATATACATTGTAGTAGTGATCATTTCCCTTTTGAATGCTCCCCTTGCACTAATTGTGGATGTTTTGGGCATGATGCATCCTATTTGAAAACTCTTAGGTAACTCCCATATTTTGCTCCATGTGATAATATCTATCTTTCCAATCAAGGATTTTCATATTAGAGCCAATAGCAATTACATAGCTTGCTCCATCTGACCAAAGGCCAATGACTCCCAAAGCTAACATCAATCCCTGTGGCATTCCAAGACCTCCAAGACCAATCCTAATTCATCCCCTTAGTGATACTCCAATGAATTATGTCGATGAACTAGTTGAAGATGAGGGGCTCACTAATCTATATGTTTCCTATGATGAAGAGGGCAAATGTTTTCCTAATGGACTATTGATCAATACCAATTATGATGTTGGGATGGACAAAGCATGATTTTGTCTCATGAGACCATTGCTTTGTTGGACTTGTGGCTAGCCAGAACATATATCTATAACGTGTCCTTAGAAATAAGAACAACCTAAGGAAGATGAAGCTAATTAGAGATGCCTTGAATGTGGAACCACACACATACCCAGTCTACCCTAGACAAAAGGACAAAGGGTCAATACTAGTAAGGCCATCATACATTTTGTACCAATAATCGTCTTTGCATGTGAGATGTTAAAAAGATGAGGATGCTATTGTGATCTGAATCAATGCAATCACCAAAGCTCAAGGCAAGAAGGGAGGGGTTAGCATCCCTTATTCATCTACGGCAAATAGATCTATAATAGAAAAGAAGAGAGCTATGCAAGTTGCACTCAAGTTGAAGAGAAAAGGATTGACCATAGTACTAGTAGCCACTTTAAGTGCAGAGAACACCACTATTATATCCCACTAGGAAATGGTGCAATATCCAAAGTGGGCAAACATCCTCATCCAACACCAATGTTGAAATTTGTTAGTAAGGTAAAACATTGGTTCAAAGAGGCACAAGAAGAGATGCCAATAGAAAAGATAGTTGATAGCATGGGTGAGCAAGGTGCTGCTACTGTAGCTCCCTATCTTCTCCCGTTGGCCCCCATATCTTTGGAAAACTTGCAATAAAACAATAAGATTTCTAACAACCAAAACAACCTAGTGGATGGCCTATGAAGTCTCAATCGAGATGTTGAGCATAGTCCCGTTGCCACCCTAACCTACCATTAGAAACTTTATTCAAAGTGATCCCAATCATTTGGAAAATTTGTAGGACTTGGATTGGAGGTGATGATATAACACTACAACAAAGGATGCTTCTTAATGCCACATACCTAGCCAACCACCTACTCCAATATTTGGAGTCTTAGGTATAGCTGCAATTTGGAAAGGTTTCGAGTAACATGTAGAAGAACTTGGTGACTCCACAAGTCAAGGTATCATTACACAAGATCGAAGGCTAGCATTGTCAACCAAGAGGTTCTTAAAAGCTTGTGTGTTGAGAAATCAAATAAATGTATGCCCATAGAGGCTAGAGAGAGACTTGCCCATAAGTGGCTTTGTATGAGAGATAGACAATGATGTATGCTCTAGGAAGAGATGTCCTAAATCCCATTAGCACAATGAGGAAGAGTGGAACCATCCAAAAGATATATAAGCATGTACTTGGCTCTATTTTCAATGGAAGGTACCATAATTTTATGACACTCGAGATTGTGTTCATGAGTCCAAGTTAATCTATCTTGGAACCTAATTCACTTGAGTTACAATCCTTTATCTCAATCATATTTTATGTGTATAACCTCAGTCCACCATAGCTAGCATAGCTCTAGATCCGTGTTTCTCAACATGGTATCAGAGCCATGGTGAGCTATGTCTAGCCACACCCATTCTCTCTTCTACTTCTATTGCCTCATTTTTTGGTCCTCACAGTAATGATAGTGGTTTAGCTTAAAAGGAGTAGAATTAGCTCGATGGTGTAGGAGAGGAAGAGAGAGGCTAGAGCTCTATTGCTAGGGTTTTGCAGCTTGTTGCTCTTAGGAAGAGGTAAGAGGAATAAGAGTATTAGCCATGAAGGACCCTGTCAAGCCCCTTGCCTCCATCAATGGCATCGAGACCACCGACCCCCGCTTTGCCGAACCCTTGCACAGCAAGAGTGAGCTCCCCCATGCCGAGTCCACCCTCCACTGCCACATTGTTCAGATCATCGCCTCGGGCGACTGGGAGGCTGCCCTCCAACCCAACTCTCGCAGATCTATCAACATCCTTGATCACCATGTTTGCGTCAGCTACCACGATGAGGCCGACACTAGCCACTGTGTCAGGGGCACATCTTTGTGTATGACAGGGTTACAGACTACGTGCCTAAGTATATCTATGGCTACCACGTCTAGACTTTGTCTGGTGGTACAAGCAATGTCTTTGATGATCCAGAGCTTCTTCATCTCTCTGTTATTCTTCTTGATGTTGACATTGCATCAAAAGGGTCTGGCAATTTGAAGACAAAGTCAAGCTCAATTGCACAACGAAATGTCGCAGAACAATGTACAGAATTGCTATTGCGGTGAAGGCCTTTATTTCTCTATGTGGCTTCTCCTATGTGTGTCATCTTCTAAAGCATGTTGTAACTTGCGATGCAACCTAACAGGTGACCACAATCCGCATGACAGCCCTGCTTCCAAGACAAAGGATTATTATTATTATGATTTATCCTAAGTTGAACTCAAAACCTTGATCATAAAGGTCATTCACATTGGATCTTTAGATTCAACCCCATTTACACCTATACCCCTTGCACCAACTCATCATAAAGCCATTTCACACTTGTATTTTCAAACTTATTTTATTTCACTTTTGCACCTTGAGAGATTCATCATCTTTCTCTTTCTTCTTGAGCTAAATTAATGTGTAAGGGACTAGACAC